>NC_056732.1:29179184-29334184 GCF_019279795.1 Protopterus annectens | reverse complement strand
AATATTTTCTGGGCAAGGGATTCAATTAAAGGGAAAATGTGCGTGCTCAATTTCATAATGATGAAAAGTGAGTTAAAAGATGTTAAAATATTTTGTTCATTTATGTTATTCATTTTTTAATATTGTGAAAGGAAGATCAGAGGGGTATCTGGAATGTGCGTGGGAAGTGGATGTCATTTTAAAATATGAAAAAATGTGATAAAACATTTGAAAGGTGTTATATATGTAGATGGTCACAGAAGAGCAATTAGGTATATGATACAGCTGATAAATGAGTGCACAAAAACAAGATGTGATCAATGCGAGGGGAAGGTCACATGATGAATAAGTGTTATAAGGAATCGAGAATATGTAAAAGCAAAGGGCATTTCTGGTTTGATTATAAAAACAATAAGCAATATAATGTTGAGCGGGATGATGAAGAAAATGTAATGTCTGAAAGTAATGAGGAAGTAGGAGAAAAGGGGGAAGGTGTTAATGAAAAAGAGGATGAAGGAATAAATGATGACTTAGATAAAAATGTCATATTTCAGGAGGATTACGTTAACTAAACTGAAAGTGTTGAAAATGAAGAAATTGAAAATGATAAGTCAGCTGTTTGTGAAAGTAAAGGATGATAGGAAAATAAATTTGATAGGTGCTAGGGTAAAGGTGAGGAAAAGAAGGTTTAAAAATACCTCACCAAAGATTAAAAGAAAGGTAAGGCGTAGTTTTAGATGTGATCTGTTAATGAAAACAGTAAAATTTCATTAACTATAAAATAGTGGATTTCGTTGGGAAGGTCACCATAAAATGGTGCACACTGCCTACTTGGGCATGACTAAGGGATTTTGTACAATTATTCACTCGGATATAGTTGACAAACACACCGATCTGGTCAATAAACCCCCACATAACTCACTGGATGGTCAGCTGGCTCACAGACAGGACTCTGGAAGTCAGGATTGATGATACCATCTCCACTAAGAGACCAGCCATGAGCAGTATACCTCAGGGCTCCCTGCTGGGACTGCTCCTGTTTGGCATCTACTTTGCAGAGGTAAAGACTAATGTCAAGGACCTTTAGCTGACCATGTTCACAGATGACTGCAAATTGGGAGCTATCATGGATTCACCTCAAGACACAAACATCTTGCAAAAGAGTTTAACACATACAAATAACTGGTGCCAATGTCATGGACTAAAACTCAATGCCAGGAAATGCATTTTAGTGCCTTTTGGGAAAACTGCTATGCAAGCTAATTACTCCATCAATAAGACACGCCTAGGAGTTGATCTGGCAACATGTGTAGACACTAATCCATCCTTTGACCAACATATAGCCAACACAGTAAAAAAATATTCTATGTTGCCCAATTTGAAAGAAAGGACATGGTATCCAGGACCAAGGGAGTTATAGTGGCACTTTATTTAACCCTTATCAGACCCATCATTGAGTATAATGTCCCCTTCGACATGTACCTGACCAGAAATATGCAACAGTTAGAATGCCCACAAAGAATCTACTAGGAAAATCCATTTTTTAAACACATTTTCCTTTATTGATCACCTTAAAGCCCTCTCTTTATACTCTGTCTCTTACAGGTTACCAAGAGGTGAGCTATGCTGGCTTACAAGGCACCACTGGATCCAGCTCTGATCATACTTCTCAATTGTCCAGATTTTCACAGAATGTCCAGATTTTTGCATCATATTTTTGGTCTACTCCTCATAAAACTTGCGGGTTTCTGGCAAATCACTGGGATGATCTGAGGACTGAAGTCACCAAATAATCATATACATTTGAGTTTCAGACTTCAAATACTTCAGAAAATGTACAGTAACACAAACCCTATCATTCTAGCAACTTTCTAAGTTTATAAGAGCAATATTTAAAATCTATACTTATTTTTGGGTCTTTTTCCCCATTTTGTAAGGCTTTTTCCAGATATCTTGCACTAAAAGGTTGAGAGGTATGGCTCTAATTGACCTTTTACAGATTTACAATACAAACAACATGAGAATGATAAGATCCAATGATTTCAATTTTGTTTGTAACATAAATAAGACATTTTGTTAAGATAAATAGATGTCTCAAAGGATCCTCATGCTCTGGAAAGTTCTCATCTAAACAGACCCCATTCCCTGACTGTAATTAAGTATAACCTTGGCTAGTGGATGGAGAATCAAAAATTCAAACTGGGTCTGGTTACCACATCTCTGATAGACAGAGACAGTCAGTAATGCCCAGACTAACATAAACTCTCATAGCCTCTAGAAACCTCATAACTGAGATGCTCCTTGTTAAGAAATGGCCATGCTAAATATGGGCACAAGTCAGTTGGACTGCATGGCTAGACATATAAAAGGTTCTCGTGGTCACTAGTCTAGTATATTCCTATGAACCGATAAAAATTTTGACTCTGAGGATCAAGGAATAGTTGTACATAAACTCAAAAAAATATTAAACTGGAGAAGAATAAAAATTAAGAAAACAAAAAATCTAAAATACTTCCCTTAAACTTAAAAAGAAGGAAAAGTAATAATTCAGCATTCTTTCACTAAATGTGAATAGCATTATTAGTACTGTAAGAAGGCTAAAGGTACTGGAATGGTTTCCTAAACATGATGTGGATATTATTCTTATGGAAGACGTACGATTTCTGTCAAATGAAGAAAGACTGCAAACAGAAAAAATTGTGGGGTAGAAAAGTAATATGAAATTTAAGAAGTGAATGTTGTTCTGGAGTGGTTGTATTGTGTAAAAAATCAGTAAAAATATTAGATGTGTCATTCATTGGTAAGGATGTGAAGGATTACTGTTGTGGATGTGAGATGGACACACTATGTTTATAGAATTATAACAGTATATGCATATATAAATGGCAAGGATAATCTTTTTCATCCAATATTAGATTATGTGGTGGTTAAGATAAAAATTATTATTACAAGGGACTTTAATTGTTGTTTAAGGAGAAAATGTAAAAAGAAAGTGAAAGATGGTAAAAAAGTTCAAGAAGTGAAACGTGGTAAGTTAGTTGTGTGGAAGTACAGCAGGAGGGGCAATTGGATGTGATGTCATTAAGATGGGGTGGGGCAGATAGTGATACAGTAGAGACAGGGTTTTCAGATCATTTAGCAATATGGATGGCTATGGCCAGAGGTGATGGAAAAAAGGGAGTGTATTAAAACAGGAAAGGAAATAAAAATAATAAATGAGGAATTATTGGATGAGTTTGGAAAATGGAAATCATTGCATTTATGGAGGGATCATATAACCATGAAGGACTTTTAAAAAGAAGTATGAAAAGCATTTTTTCAATGTCAGGATGATGTAAAAAGGAAGAGAAAGTGATGTATGGAAAGAGATATAGAAATGTAAGAGCATTATGATATGGAAAAGGAAATATATAAAAGAAATTAAGAAAAAATGAGACGTTATTGTTTAAGCAGACATGTTATTTACAGGGTACCTATTAGAACTCCGAACGCTTGAAATGTCGAATGTCATATGGTCGACACCATATGATCGACATTTCAAGACTTTGAAGGTTAAACGTAATGGCGCAGTTCAGTGCAGAATGGGAGAATTTCCCTTTTCTGCACTGAAGTGCGATGTCAGAGTTGGTATATTTAAGTAGGGGGTTGGGGGTGCAGGGGGGCTTGCCCCCTGCCTGCACCGTTGACGTAAGTTTTTTTTAATTATATATTCGAACTTTTAAACTTCAATCATATGTTGTCGAACATATGGGATTCGACGCTTTGAAAGTTCAAATATATAATATAGACCCTATTTACAAGGGAGAAGGGAAGATGTATATTCATATTTGGGTAAAATAGTAAAGCAGGCTATTGGTATAGTGAGGAAAATGAAAAATGTAAAGGGAGAGGTAAAAAGAAGAAAAAAGCAAACTATGAGCTGAGCATTGCAATACAGTAAAATATGTAAGAGTAAAAAGAAAGAAAATAAGGGAGAATGGAAAGTAAAAACAATCAGTCAGCGAACTGAACACAGGACGTGGGAATGTACATGCGGGTTCAGTATCAGGTCCAGACGGTATACAGTATGAAATGTATAAGAAAGTAAGGGATTGGCAAAGAGAGTGTTTTTAAACATTTTGAATGAATGGTTGAAAGACAGGTTTGTGTATGAAGAGTTATTTAGTGGGATATTAACATGTATATGGAAGGAAGATGCGAAGAGTGAAGTAAATATAAGAGATCTATCACATTGTGTAATACGTTTTATAATACTGAGGACAATACAAGGAAGGACGAAGGACATTAGGGGAGAAAAAAGGGATTATGAATATTATAAGCAAACGGGGAGAAATGAAACATGGTAGGTGATATTAGTCAGGCAATTGATTCAGTAGGGTGAGATGCATTCTGGGAAATTATGGAAAAGTATGGCATACAGTATGTAATAGAATTAGGAGAGTGTGTATGACAATAAATTAAAATAATACAATGAGAGTATTAGTGAATGGGTAGCTGAGTGAAGAATTAAATTGTGGTAGAAAACAAGGAAGTCTCATGAGTGGGATATATTTTGCATTAGTAAGTAATGCAATGGTGAGCAAGGTAGCCTATAAAATGAAAGATCCTAGATATGTGATGCAGAAGAAAGTGGTGAGTCCAATAGATTTGACATTTATAGATGATATAGTAGAGGTTGCTAAGAATAAAATATGGATGAGGGAAGTGTTAGTTTGTCCAAATGTATGTTTAAAGGAAATGGAACTGACCTTGAATAAAAATAAAAATGAGGGATTAAGTGATGTTGTGTAAAACTGGAGGGATGCATTTTTGAATGAATGATCTTTGTTAGGGATAAAATGTAGGGAAAATGATGTAGGCATGAGGCAATGGGAGGGCTTGACAAAAGAAGTGAAATAAATATGTCTTATGTGGAGGACTTATAGATTAACATTCAAGAAAAAGGTTTAGCTGGTGATTTTTTAATGGGAAAAATACCATATGTCAAATGTTTATATGTTCCCAAAAATATGAAAAAATGTGCAATTGATGCTTTCTTTTAAATAGGGTTCAAGATTAAAGCCAGTGAAAAGAGGGGTGTATATACGAATGAAGATGAAGGAGGATCAGGGTTATTAAATCCAATTGTTTATTCTGCTTGTTTATAGGGTATTAAGGTAAATGAAGAGAATGCGACATTAATACTAAAATATTTAAATATAAGTACAAAAGAATGTTAGGATATGATGATTACGAAAAAGATGAAGATAATGTAAATGAAGAAATTAGAGGAACAGATGGATGCGGTTTAATAATGTAATGAAACAATATTATTATGTAAATCCATGGGAAGATTTACCAGAAAAAGAGAGAAAAGCCATTAAAGTCAGGAAAAAGTGGTGTACTAAAATTGTAGAGTGTCAGGATTTCCCATGGAGGCTGGTAATAAATACCTTACTAGTAAAGTGGGATATGCTGTATAAAAAGAATGTTTAAGAGTGTGTTTATTTTGTGGGGTGGAAAAGACAGCAGAGCATGATTCTGTTTGAAATGTAGAAGGGTGGTGAATTTGGAAAAAAGGTTTGTGAAGAAAAATGTTGAGAATATTAGTAATTTAATAAAGATATGAATATCATTATATATGGCTATTATAAAAACAAGAAGAAAGAATATGTGAAAAGGGTAGATACAAATTTATTTTATGTAATATGGGTTATTTGAATGAAAGATTAAATGAAATTATTTTTAAAGAGAAATGGATTTTGGCTGAAATATTGCAAAAAAACTAGATTGTGGTTGTGGAAGAAGGAGCGGGTGGCAGTTATGGAAGAATAATAATGATGGTATTCAGGAATGCGAATATATGTACTTATAAATATGTATATTTTGTAAATATGTTTATATGTACATTTTTTATGTTGTGTTAATTAAAAGATCTCTACTCTTTTCAGCAGGTGCCGTTGGGAACTTTTCCCACCTGAGCTACCACTAACTCAAACAGATATGGCTTTGGTTTAACATCTCCCTGAAAGATGGCAGTTTCAGCAATAGTTTGGGCATTACTGTCTGCATCTGTCTATCAATGGCATGGGGGCCATACCCAAGGTGAATTTCCTATTCTCAACCATTGGTAAAGAATACTCTTAAATAAGTTGAGGGATAGACTATGCTTCACATGAATAGGCATTCCATTCCAGAGCATAGGGATCCTTTACGACACATATCTGACTTGCCAACATATCTTATTTATGTCACAAGCAAAATTTAAATCCTTGGATCTAGTGATTCTGATGCTGTTTGTTTTATAGATATGCAAAAGGTGCTGAATCCAGGGATGAATCCAAGGATGCCTTGCATCACCTCTCAATAACCTGTTGGAGACAGAGTATAAAAGGAGTGCATTAAGGCAATCTGTATAGGACATTGTATTTACACCCTGGACTCTCCTGGTAAGGAACCTTATGTGGACATTCCAACTTTTGCATATGTCTGGTCAGGTACATGCCAAAGAGGGCATTATACTCAATAATGGGTCTGATAATGGCCAAATAAAGTGTCACTAAGGCTTCCTTGGACTTGGATGCCATGCCTTTACTTATAAGTTGGGTGACATAGAATGATTTTCTTACTACATTGGCCACAAGTTGGTCAAAGGACATATTACTGTCTCATATGTTCCCAGATCCCTGACTACTGGGTCAACTCTTAGGGAGTCTTATCTATGAAGTACTTAGTCTGGGTGGCAGTTTTCCCAAAAGACACTATAATGCATTTATTGGCATTGAGTTTTAATCTGTGACATTGGCACCAGTCATGTTTCTGTGTTAAACCATCTTATAAGATGTTTGAGTCATGGGAGGAATCTATGATAGCTCCCAATTTGCATTCATCTGCAAACTTGGTCAGCTAAAGGCCCTTGTCATTAGCCATCACCTTTGGGAAGTAGATGCCAAATAGGAGTGGTCCCAGCAGGGAGCCATGAGGTACCTTGCTGGCGATTGATCTCTTAGTGGAGGTGGTCTCACCAATCCTGAATTTCTGGGTCCTGTGTGAGAACCAGCTGGCAATCCAGTGAGTTATGCAGATATTTATGCCCAGTTCAGTGAGTTTGTCACCTATACCTGACTGGGTTATTGTATTGAACACCTTAACCAGGTCCAGATAGGTTGTATGCAGTCTTTTTACTCTGATCCATTGCTTTGGTGACCTTCTCAAAGAAGTCCACCAGGTTTAGAAGACATGACCTTCCTTGAGAAAGACAAACTGGGTTGGTTCCAGTGTCTGAAGTTTGCCTAAGTATTTGTTGATCGTTTCCATGAAAATTCATTCTATGGCTTTGTATATTAGACTACTCAGACTAATAGGTCTTTAGTTTCCAAAGTCAGTTGATGGTCCACCCTTATGATGTGGGATAACTATTGCAGTCCTCCGTTCTCATAGTACAAAGCCTGTTTTGTGGGTATAGTTGAAAAGTGACTCAAGTGGTCTTGATAAATCATGTTTCAAGCTATTCAGGAGCTATTCCACTGGAAAGATGAGCCACAAACCATCACAGAAAATGATGAAGTCTAAATTACATGGGATCAGCCATTACCAACAGTTCAAAGGATAGATGGAAGAAAACCAGCTATAGTGGTCCATGAAAAGAAGACAAAAGTAGAATTGATCATTGAAATTGCCACATCCAGTGACTGCAGTGTCTTGGGTACAGAGAGACAGAAAGTCATAAAATATCAGGATTTGCAGGCAGAAAGGAGAGCAATGTGAAAGAAAGATACCCAGACAGTTCCAATAGTAGTAGGAGCAATGGGTCTTATAAAAAAGAATGTACAATTGTATTTAGATATGTTACCAACACATGTAACCCCATACGAACTGCAAAAGGAATCATTACTGGGCACATTGCAGGTGCAGCAATAATCACTTCTGGATGACATCAAAGAATGAAACAATACTAATTTCATGAACTTTAATCGTATTTTGACTTAGGAATGGGGTCCATTCCTGTCATGGTATTAGAAACCCAAACGTCTTGGAGAAATTAACAAAAAAAAAAAAAAAAAAGAGGGATCCTGGGATATTGTCAGAACCCACTGAGGCTGTGTTTTTGGTATTAGAATGTGCTGACAGGACCTGCTCCCTGTTAATAGTTGGGGGAATTATGCTGGTAGGTATTCCATGTGGGGAGGTAGGGAAAACCGGGGGATGAAGTTTGAGCTGAATTTGTTAGCCAGCAAATTCGCTATGTCACCTTGCTCAGTGAAGGTAGTTCCATTGACCCCCAGTTTGTCACACTGATGTGTGCTACCTTTGAGGTTTCACACATGGTTGTAGAAGGCCTTGTGGTTGTTTTTAGCCTGTGAGGCTACCTTGACCTGGTAAATGGTATTATTGGACTTAATTAGCCCTCTTAGTTTCCTGTTTAATTTAATTAGAGATCACTTGTCATTATGGCAGTTGCTCTTCCTGATTTTAGCCATAACTTTTTTCCTTTTATTGTATACCCTATTAAGGTTAGGATTTCACCAGTGTTGCTTGTTTTTAGAGTTTGCTTTGGGCTTGCTTCTAGTAGGTACAGCAGCCTCTATAGGTTCATAGGTGTGTACTAGGCTAATGGCCCCGGAGCATTTACAAGCCTAACCCATAGGATTACCCTGGCATCGTGCCACCCGACCTTAGTTCCCAGTGCCTCTGTCGACTAAAGCCACTGGAGTGATCCAAGGGGTGAATTTTCTATTTCCCATCCACTCATCAAGATTTTTCTTGAAGGAGGGCAAGTGAGGTGCTCTGCTTGACATGTATGGGAAGTCTATTCCATAGCATGGGCAATCTCTGGGTTATGAACCTGTCCCTCCAGCATGTTTTGTTGATTGCGGTAATGAGGTTGAGGTCTCTGCAGCATGTGGTGTGGAGGGATTGGGATTTCTTTAGATGTAGCATTTCTAACAGAGCTGGGTCAGACATGGCTTTGTAAGTCAAGCAGAGATTGCCTCTAAGTAGACGATATGAGACAGAGAATAGCTGGAGTTTTTTGAATCTGTCCATATAGGACAAGTGTTTAAGGCCTAGGATCCTCTTTGTGAGGTACTTTTGCAGCCTTTACAGTTGTTGCAGGTGTTTAGTCAGGTACAGGCCAAATGGGGCATTGTACTCGATGATTGGCCTAATGAGGGAAGAGTAGAGGGAGACAATGACCTCTTTCTTCTTGGATGCAAAACACTTAGTAATGAGATGTGCTACGTAAAAGGACTTTCTGACACAGTGGCAATGTGGTGATCAAAAGAGAAGTTGCTGTCAACCTGTGTTCCCAGATCTCTTATAATGCCTTCTGTCTTCAGTGGACTACCAGCAATGTGGTAATTCATGGGAACCAAGTTTTTCCCAAAGGGGATGACGACACATTTTTTGGCATTGAGCTTAAGGCCATGGTTCCGACACCAGTCATTGGTCTCAGTGAGGCCTTTCTGTAGGATATCAAGATCACATGGGGAATTAATAATAGCTCCCAACTTCCAATTGTCTGCAAACTTTGTCAGCCAGAGTCCTTTCTTGTTGACCTGGACTTCAGAGAAGTAAATACCAAACATGAGAGGACCCAGGACCGAACCCTGTGGGACTCGACTCATGACTGGTCAGCAGTCAGACTTGGAGTCAGCTACTTTCACACTGTGGTTTCTATCTGTGAGGCAATTTGCAACCCACCTAGTGATATACAGCCAATTACTGGTTGTACATGGTACTCAGTGATCAATTTTGTATATGTTGCTGTGAACTCAGGTTGGAAGGGACATTGAATTTTGACAAACTATCACTTAAAAAGATTTGTTTTGGAATGGTTGGTAACTGTTACAGGATTTGCTGGGATTGCCAAGTTGAGTTTTATTTCAAGGAAGACTGCTTTATAGTCCAAACTCTCCAATGAGAATGTGACAGTGTGTGTGTGTGTGGGGGGGGGGGGGGGGGGGCAGCACACTCCCATAATGGTGAGCACCATTTCCAGTATGTTTGAATTTCTGGTGGGCACATGCAATATGTGATCAAGGGTATCTGTGTCAATAAAGTCCAGGAATTATTGTTCCTGTGAGTATTAGACTACCCGGTCCTTACAGGGGTAGTTAAAGTCTCTCATGAATAAGGTATTTGACTTAATGGTGAGTGTCTCCAGGAGGTCTAGGTATGAGCTATGGTATTCGAAGGACATAGAGGGTGACCTATAGTTTGGTAGGATACGGTATGGAACTTTGTGATGATTTGCACATGGATAAATTCCAGGGCATCTTCTTGTTTAACCAACAGAGATATGCCTGCTGCTATTACAGACTGAGACTCCTCTACCTTTGTCCCTCTCTGTGCAGCTGATGGTCTATTTGAATACATATTAAGGAATGTCTTCTGCATACAGTCTGAAATATCCAATTCACCCTCACATTTATGCTGTTTTAGAATACTGTACATTAGAACAATCTGTGAATTAGACTGCAATTAAAATATTAAACTGAAGTTAACCCAAGGCTGGCAACAGTCTTTCTTCAATATAAAGATGTCACATGTTTTGATATATAATTGTCTTCCTCTGAGAGAAAAATATAAAAGATTTTTTTTGGTTCACAGTCATTACATTTGAAGTACTAATACAGTTAATACCAAGGGGAACTTTTCCCTGTAGAAAATGCTGTAATTTTGTTGCAGTTGGGATGAATTTTTACAAAATAAATAAGAAATAGGAGCCCATAGGCAGATTTATTTGTGATGCTGTATCAGTTATTTATACTCTGCTTCAGTCCCTGTTAGTTGTATATTGGTTAAGCAAGGTGGAAATTTAGAACAAGATTATAGGAACACATAAAGGATACCAGTTATAACAAGGAAATATTCCAGTAGCAAATCATTTTTATCCCATTCATACCTTATTGCAAGCTCCTGTCTTGTATCAGTTGTTTGTAGATAAATGGAAGGTTATACCACTAAATGTTTTCTTTTATACTTTGTTTATATCGAAGTTTAATACTCTACAACCATATTGTTTCAATAATGAATGTATGTGGAAAAGTATTATAATGTAATGTTTCTTTAAGAAGTTGGGTTGATTAACTTTTTACTTAATACTTTGTTCTTATTGGATAAATGGTTAATTTGTGTTTTATTATTATTGTGATTGTTTAATTGTGTTTTCTCCATACATTCATAGTTTCATAGGTGTTTACATGCATCCCAAATCTCTGACAAGTTCTGATAACCTCGAAAAGTGTAAGCAGGGGTTTGGGAGATGAAACATTTAAAAGCAGGGGCCTGGAAGACGAACCATTTACAGGTTGCCTGTGTCCATTAGAGGCATAGGTGCCAAACCAGGGATGAATTTCCTGTCTCCATCCAATTGTACAAGGTGCATTTGAATTGGGTTAGGGAGGAACTCTGCTTCACATGGATGGGGAGCCTGTTCCGTAGATGGGGTAGTTTCTGGTACACACAACCTTCTCTCCAGCAGATCCTATTTATATCACAGGCAAGGTTTAAGTCTTTAGAATGGGTAATTCTAGTGCTGTTTGTTTTGTGGATATGCAGCAGGTCATCAGAGTGGGGTCTGACAATGCCCTGTATGCCAGTCATAGATCTCCCCTCAAAAGCCTGTAGGACACATAATACAGGGATGGGGTCTTGAGGTGATCTGCACAGGACATTTTACTTACGCCCTGTATTCTTTTAGTGGGGAACCTCTGTGGATGTTCCAGTTGTTGAATATGCCTGGTTAGGTACATACCAGAGGGGGAACTGTATTCAATGACAGTTCTGATGAATGCTGAATACAGTGGAGCAATGACTTCTTTGGAATTCGATGCCATACCTTTGTTTATAGGTTGTGCAACATAGAATGATTTCCTCACTACGGTAGACACGTAATGGTCAAAGGCTAGATTGCTATCTATGTGTGTCCCTAAGTCCCTGATTACTGGGTCATCTATAAGAGGAATAAGAGGAATGTTGTCAATATGATAGTTACCAGGGGTGGATGACTTCCCAAACGATACTATTACGCATTTTTTGCAATTTAGTTTTAGTCCATGACTCTGACACCAATTGTTTGTCTGTATCAGCCCTTCCTTGGAGAACATTTGTGTCAGTGTGGGATTCAATAACAGCTCCTAATTGGCAATTATCTGCAAATTTAGTCAGCCAGAGACCACATTGGCCTTGAATTCAGAGAAGTAAATGCCAAAAAGGAGAACTTCAAGGACTGATCCCAAGGGACTCCACTTGTGACTGGCCTCTTTGTAGCTTTGTAGAGGTGGAATCCTGAATTCTAACTTCCTGGGTCCTGACTGTGAGCCAGTTGGCTAGTCAATGGGTGAAACACGATTTTATACCTAACCTCTTGGGTTTGTCAACAATGCCCAAGTAGAGTATTGTGTTAATGCCTTGGCCAGGCCAAGGTATGCAGTGTGAACTATTTTGCCCTCATCCATTGCTTTAGTTACCTTCTCAAAGAAGTCCACCAGGTTGAGTAGGGATGATCTGCCCTTGACAAAACCAAACTGAGTTGGTTCTAGTGTCTGGAGGTTTGCTATATCTCTATTGATCCTCTCCATGATAATTCTTTCCATGGCTTTACATATAAGACTAGTGAGACTTATGGATCTGCAGTTTCCAGGGTCTGTAGATGGTCCACCTTTGTGCAGAGGGATGACTGTTGCTGTTCTCCATTCATGAGGCATGAAGCCTGATCAGAGGCTACAGTTAAATAGTAATTCCAGAAGCCCTGACAGGTCATGTTTCATGCTATTTAGAAGGCATCTTGGGATATAGTCTGGGACCATTGATGCATTGTTTTTGGTCTTAGAGAGAGCATTAATGACCTGTTCCTTAGTGATAGTAGATGGAGTTATATTTGATGGTATTTCCTGAGGGAAAGTTAAGGGGGAGAGAGGGGTAAAGTCGGAGCTGAATTTATCAGCCAGGAGGTTTGCTCTATCTTCTGGCTTATGACAGGTGGCTCATTTTACAATGAGCTCTGCACACAGCTGTCTATTGCCTTTGAAGTTGCAGACATAACACACATGTGCATGCTCACGCGTGCACAAACACACACACACAGACACACACACACACACACACACACACACACACACACACACACACACACACACACACACACAGTTGTAACCATTTTGACTACACAAAGCAGAGATTTAATATTGCACAAAACCCTAACTGGTATTATTTTTTTTCCTTAAAATTTTTTTTATTGTTTTCCAATTTATCATACATTTTGAATCAATAACTGGCATTATTGATTGACTGCAAAGCTGAGTGAAAACATTCAGCGATTTATCAGAAAATAAAGACCCATATGAATGTTCTGTAATTAGCGCAGTGGATTAAGGTTCTAAACTATTAACAAACTGCTTCCTGTAGTCAAGGATGTGCAGAGTTTGATTCTATCTACCTCCATTTACTTGCCACTGAGTGACTCTAAGCAAGGCACCATATAGTTCTGCTGGTGATTGACAACAACTCTGTTTTAATCTAATGGCTGGCCTGGAAACACATACACAACCACACACCATACAATGCTTTGTCTCTGCCTGCATTTCATGTACTTCTGCAAGAGCCCCCATTAAACTGTGAAACAACAATTTTCACTGCAGCTCCCAGCTGATAATGCAGTAAAACTTCCTAGTGCAACTGCAAACAGCCCGCGCTCATTGCAGTTCAAAGCACCCCATGCTTGTACTTCCTGCTGCATAGCAAGTGAAAGCAGTATTACTTCCTGTACTCCAGTGTGTGAAAAGGTCATCTATAGACACAAAGAAAATGAAATTGTTTTGTTGGCCATGGCCCCCTAACACTGTCAGCCTTACTATAATCAACTACTGATCGTGATTGCACCAGCTCTCTCTCAATTCCCTAGCTGCAAAACAGAAGTTTAAAGTAAAAAAGCAATGTTTGATACTCACTTTTCACCAGCATTCTTCACTCTAGAAACATTCAGCTCCCTATCGGGATGTCAGCACCCATAATGCAACCCAAACACACACATGACAGACTTATATACAAAAAAAAAAAAACAATATATAAATAAAACGTTAATGCAGTGTTTTTTTTTGTAACACACTTTAATGAAAGTGCTTTTTGATATTTCGGTTGTTATGGATTTGGACGTTTGCTCATTCGAGCAAACATCGATATATATATATATATATATATATATATATATATATATATATATATATATATATATATATATCAACTCTGAGATCGTCATAACTCAGAGAAAAGAGAATATTCTGAGAAATGGCCATCTCTGACTTAGCGTATGCAGGTATGTTTTTTGGCCATTCAGTCTCCATATTATGTGACTCATTAAAGCAGATCCTAACTTCTCAAATGGCCACCAAAATATCCAGGTGTATCCAAGGATAAATTGGCTGGATAACTTGGCTGTACTAGAATAAAAAAAATGTTTTGGAATAATTATTTAGAAAACAGCAGGGAAGGGACAATATAGATGTCTATGTAGGTGGTCAGCATAAAAAACAGTGCTTGGGCTCAAAACACCAAAAGACGAAAGGAATCCTTGTTTGAAAATAGATCAGAAACTTTACAGGCTAACTTTAGTTCTTTAGTTTTAAAAGTAAAAAAAAATGGAGACAAGCCTAATTGAGTTTTCCTTATTTGTTAGTTTTTGTACATGCCAGTGTTCATTTATTTTTGCTGTCAGCATTTAGTATATTTATTCCTTAAGGATAAACCATATGCTTACCTTAGGTTTGTATTATGCTCTGTTTACTTAAAATAAATGTAACTGTTATGCTTTGTTGCAGATGAAATACATGATGAAGGCATGAGTGCTTACAACTACACATCAGACCAATTCCCTCCAGACATCTTGTTACATATTCAGGTATAATAATTCAGTAGTGTTAACCATCCCCTTACTATTCAACCTTACATCACTGGACAAGTGACTAGCATCTATGACCACCATCCCCACTGGCCAGATGCATTTTCTTTGGATTTGATGTGGGTTTCAATGCTGTTTCAATGAATGTGAGTTTCAAGGGCAGAGAAGTTTTAATGCCAAGTCTATTTTCATTGTGAGACAGTATTGCTTTGTTTAGCAGATACCTATTCGTGTTTGTGCATTGTGCTATAAAATGTAAAAATAAAGTCCAAATAATCATTGTAGAAGTAAAGAAGTATGCACACATTAGTGTTTATGGTAAATGGGGTGAAATAGTCAGGTAATGGGACATTGGAATGGCTGCATGGGGATTCTAGTGCCATATTTTGGTTGTCTGTTCTTCAGTTTGCGTTTGAAAGTTGTTATCCTACAATTCCATTGGAGTGGGAGGGGTTATGTAATTATGTATGCAAATTTTACATTAATCAGCGTACAGATTTGTACCTATTTTTCATGGGCCTTGTCCAGATTTTTGATGATTCCAGGTTGAGAGGTATGACCCCGGGTAATTTTTTTGCTGAGAAGATTTCAAGCCAGCATAAACTAAATCACTGCTGGTGATTCCCTGCTGTGTGAGGAAAGTAAACCATGTGACTGATAGAGCTGCTCTCTGTTTTACCTGCTCTAGTTTGTTTTCTGCTTTAAGAGATCTGCTCGGCTTGATCTTTTTGCTCTGTGTGAGAGATAGACACAAATTATCTAGGCTGCACATTTCATACATTTAATTGTCTCTTGAGTGATACTTAAATACACAGTGAATTCCTGGGTCATTGTCTTTTGTTGAAATGTTTCAAGCCTGCATAAACTAAAGCACTGCTGATGATTCCCTGCTGGGTGAGAAAAGTAAACATATATTTTTTTGTGTGTGACTGATAGAACTGCTTTCTGTTTTACCTGATCCATTTTGTTTTCTGTTTTAAGAAATCTGTTTGGCCTGGTGTTTTTGTTCTATGTGAGAGATGGACACTTAAATTATCTAGGTTGCACATTTCACATGTTTTTCATTGTTTAAGTTGTCTCTTGAGTGATATTTAAATATCCATTGAATTTACTGGGTCTTTGTCTTTTTCTGAAAAGATTTCAAGCCTGCATAAATAAGAGCTCTGCTGGTGAGTTCCTGCTAGTTTTTCTCACCACCTTTCTGTTTGTTGAATTGCTTTTTAAAGCTGGTGATTTTAAGCTGCCCACCCCTACTGTAAATTGACCTTAATAAGCTTCTCCCTTTCTACACTGCTGTTGATATATTGAATTATTTATTTGCCTTTCCTTGGGCATATATTGAAAAAGTGCATTTTACCTCTCATTGTCAGTTCTACTGATTTACTTGTTGACTAGCTGTTGGATAACGTAGTATATTTTTAGACTCTAGCATTCACTTCTTTTTACATCAAGAGGTCAGTGGATTTTCCATCTAATGCACTGGGAGGTAGCCTGATCTGTTTAAGTTGGGTAAACACTTGAGATTCTGCATGTAGTCTTATTAGCTGGAGGGCTTATTAATCAACTTATCTTGTTTGTAGTGCTTTTATAAATTCTGTTCAGTTGAGTGGCTCTTGGTTCATTTATACAAAGAAATATATTTTTATTGAATAATCACACTTTTATAAGCTGTTTTAAAGTACACTGCTGTCTCTATATTTTTACATTTGTTTGCGGTAGGATTTTGTATTGTTTAAGTTTGTTTGTGGTAGCACTTCACTCCGCCTACTCCTTTACTATACTTTTACATTAGGAGGACTTGGATTATTCATCTAGTGGCAGTAGGTCGTTATCTGGTCTATCTGACCTGGGAAACAAACAAAAGGGCTCTAAGTATTGTTTTGCACTTTTCTTATATACTGTTACTGTACTTCAGCAGTTTCAAAAAACTGTACTGTCTCCTGCTGCTTTAAGTAGTTAATTGCACTGTATTATAGTGTATCTGTTAGCTGTAGGGCTGTTGTAAGTTGTTTATGTGGTCTTTTTACACTTAGGCTCCAAATGAGCTTTTCTTCATTAAGAAGGTGCTGTTCTGCACCCTTGTGGCAGAAGTGTGCTGATCTAACCTCTCTGAGTTGACGACTGTGGGTGAAAGGCTTATTGTGTACTTTCCTGATTGGTAGTTAGCTTAAAACCTCTTTCTCTTTGCACGTATCAAGTCTCGCATTTGCATGGCACTGCTCTTCACTCAGCAGCAGACAGCAGTGTCCTCTATAGACACAAAAGCCTAGAAACTCATTTTTTCCCTAAACAGCTGTCAGTGAAACCCTTCCAAACCCTTCTGCTGCACTAGGAGCAACTCAGTTGCAGACTGAGCAGCGATGCCTTATTGATCAACCTTAGCCTACACAAAGTATAATGCCCTCTTGTAGTCTTGATGGTACCATCACAGGCCTGTCAAATTAACACATTCCCTTCTCTAATAAAACATACAGTAAGAGTCTGGTATCATGGACAGGCAGCTTCCCAATTCCTTTCCCTAATAAAACATAGAGTAAGAGCCTGGTATCATGGACGGGCAGCTTCACCATTCCCTTCCCTAATAAAACATACAGTAAGAGCCTGGTATCATGGGCGGGTTAACCAGATCCCTTCAATAATAAAACATACAGTAACACCCTGGTATCATGGGCAGGTTAACCCATTCCTTCTCTAACAAAACATACAGTAGGAGCCTGGTATCATGGATGGGTTAACGCATTCCCATCTCTAATAAAACATACAGTAAGAGCCTGGTATCATGGACGGGTTAACCAGTTCCCTTCTCTAATAAAACACACAGTAAGAACCTGGTATCATGGACAGGTTAACCCATTCTCTTCCCTAATAAAACATACAGTAAGAACCTGGTATCATGGACAGGTTAACCCGTTCCCTTCCCTAATAAAACACACAGTAAGAGCTGGTACCATGGGCGGGCAGCTTCCCCATTCCCTTCCCTAATAAAACATACAGTAAAAGCCTGCTATCATGGATGGGTTAATCCGTTCCCTTCTCTTATAAAACATGCAGTAAGAGCCTGGTATAATGGATGGGTTAACTCATTCCCTTCTCTACTAAAACATACAGTAAGAGCCTGGTATCATGGGCTGGTTAAAACATACAGTAAGAGCCTGGTATCATGGGCTGGTTAACCCATTCTTATCTCTAATAAAACATACAGTAACAGCCTGGTATCATGGATGGGTTGACCCACTCCCTTCCCTAATAAAACATACAGTAAGAGCCTAGTATTACGTGCGGTCAGCTTCCCCGTTCCCTTCCTTAATAAAACATGCAGTAAGAGCCTGGTATTATGGATGGCTTAACCCATTACCCTCCTAATAAAACATACAGTAAAAGCCTGGCATCATCGATGGGTTAATCCATTCCCTTCCCTAATAAAACATACAGTAAGAGCCTGGAATCATGGGCGGGCAGCTTCCCCATTACCTTCCCTAATAAAACATACAGTAAGAGCCTGGAATCATGGGCGGGCAGCTTCCCCATTACCTTCCCTAATAAAACATACAGTAAGAGCCTGGAATCATGAGCGGGCAGCTTCCCCATTCCCTTCCCTAATAAAACATACAGTAAGAGCCTGGAATCATGAGCGGGCAGCTTCCCCATTCCCTTCCCTAATAAAACATGCAGTAAGAGCCTGGAATTATGGATGGGTTAATCCATTCCCTTCCCTAGTAAAACATACAGAAAGAGCTTGGTATCATGGGTGGGCAGCTTCCCTGTTCCCTTTCTAATAAAATATACAGTAAGAGCCTGGTATTATGGGTGGGTTAACCTGTTCCCTTCCCTAATAAAACATACAGTAAGAGCCTGGTATCATGAGCAGGCATCTTCTCTGTTCCCTCCCCTAATAAAACATACAGTAAGAGCCTGTATCTTGGATGGGTTAATCCGTTCCCTTCCCTAATAAAACATATAGTAAGAACCTGGTATTATGGATGGGTTAATCCATTCCCTTCCCTAATAAAACATACAGAAAGAGCCTGGTATCATGGGTGGGCAGCTTCCCTGTTCCCTTTCTAATAAAATATACAGTAAGAGCCTGGTATTATGGGTGGGTTAACCTGTTCCCTTCCCTAATAAAACATACAGTAAGAGCCTGGTATCATGAGCAGGCATCTTCTCTGTTCCCTCCCCTAATAAAACATACAGTAAGAGCCTGTATCTTGGATGGGTTAATCCGTTCCCTTCCCTAATAAAACATATAGTAAGAACCTGGTATTATGGATGGGTTAATCCATTCCCTTCCCTAATAAAACATACAGAAAGAGCCTGGTATCATGGGTGGGCAGCTTCCCTGTTCCCTTTCTAATAAAATATACAGTAAGAGCGTGGTATTATGGGTGGTTTAACTTGTTCCCTTCCCTAATAAAACATACAGTAAGAGCCTGATATTATGGGCGGGTTAACCCGTTCCCTTCCCTAATAAAACATACAGTAAGAGCCTGGTATTATGGATGGGTTAACCTGTTCCCTTCCCTAATAAAATATACAGTAAGAGCCTGGTATAATGGATGGGTTAACCTGTTCCCTTCCCCAATGAAACATACAGTAAAAGCCTGCTATCATGGATGGGTTAATCCGTTCCCTTCCCTAATAAAACAAACAGTAAGAGCCTGGTATCATGGGTGGGTTACAGATGTCACTAGATGGGTTGCAAACTGGCTCAAGGACAGAACCCACATGGTTAGAATTGCTGGAGCCATGTCAGACTCCAAACCAGTTACAAGTGGTATCCCACGAGGCTCAGTCCTGGGACCTCTCTTGTTCGGTATATATTTCTCAGAGGTACAGGCAAACATGGAAGGACTGTGGCTGACCAAGTTCTCAGATGACTGCAAACTGGGTGCCATAATTGACTCTCCAGCCGACACAAGCATCCTCCTAATTCTGAGCATATCTGGGAATTACCACCCAGGTTCCTAACATAACTAAAGAAAGCCTTGGGATTATCTGTAGTGTCCTGTGCAATTTTTCTCTCGAAGCTGGCCTTAGATGATTTTATGAGTGCCCGTAGTTTTTTGCTAATACTGATCACAGATGCCTTCCCTTTTTGGGATTTTGCTCTATCATGTAGTAGCTTCCTCCTTCTATTGTATAGTTTGTTTATGGTTGGGGTCCACCAGGCAGGACATCTGCCTTTAGAGGATTGGGTCTTGGTTTTATTTGGGATTGCATGATCCATGCATTCCTGAAGGTGTTCATATAATGCATTTGTAAAAAATTCTGCGGTCTGGGCCGTATTTTCCACAGGCCCGGGGGCTTTGAAGGAGTCCACCTCAGTTTTGAGGAGTGTGAAATTTGCTTTAGAGAAGGCTTTCACTGTGGTTTTCTGGGCAGGGGGTGGGGTCGGGATGTGAATATCCAGTGAGATTAGTTTATGGTCTGATCTTACCACTGAGGGATACACTTCTGGTCTGGAGCATAGAGTCCCCATGTTGGTGATGATCAGGTCCAGTATGTTTTCCCCTCTTGTGGGAGTGGTAACAAGTTGTTCCATAGCATTTGAGATTATAAATTCTAGGAACCTTTGGGCTAGGCTGTTGGAACTAGAGTAATACTCCCAGTTTATGTTTGGGTAGTTCAAGTCGGCCAATATAATGGTGTTTGGAGAGACCTTCATATTTTCCAGTGTTCTCAGGAAGGCCGAGTGGGGTTCCTGGGTTTGGGAGGGTAGTCTGTAGCAGGCTATAAACTGGAAGGCAGTTTTACCCACTGTTAATTACACATGCATAGTCTCTGATGCTTCGTGCTGTGCCACCAACCTGGAGATGTGGGTATCTTTGACGAATATTGATACTCCCCCTCCTTTTGTGGTTCGGTCCAAGTTTTGGGGCCGAAAAGCATGGTATGAGGTATAACCTGGTAGTGCTGGGGTGCTCTCGGGAGCCTTGAACCAGGTTTCTTTTACTGCACAGATGTTGATGTTCTCCATGCTAAGGAGAGTTTCCAGTGCATGCATCTTGAGGTTTAGACTTCTGGTGTTGAGTAGCATTACTCTTAGTTTCTTATCCCTTGTGATACCTATGGAGGTGGGTTTGTCTTTTGAGCCTTGCCTAAAAAAGGCACTATGGGAGTAGCAAGAGCCTTTGCCAATATCCGAAAGCCCAGGGGTGACAGGTGCAAGCCGTCCCTAGCGAAGCATTGTGGCTTGTCGAGCATGTCATCCCAGGCTGACAGGCATTGGATCCCCTTTGAATGACACCAATACTTAAGCCAATTGAACCTGGGTGGGAATTCTCAGATATGCTCAGAATTAGTCCAAAATGACAAAAAATACACTGAACCCACAGACATTGCCAACATCCTAGCTGACAGGTTCAGCGCAAACTCCACCCCCCCCTCCCCACCAAAAAGGCAAATATCTATCCCAGCAGAGTGCTGCCCCCCTGACATCTCAGATGCTCAGGTAAGAGCCGCCATCTCCAACACAAAAAAACACAGCATCAATGGGACCAGACGGTGTCCCGGGCTGCATCCTACATGAACTACAAGAAGAGCTAAACTCAAACATAAACCTACTGTTCAATCTCAGCCTTACTACAGGATATGTACCCAAAGAGTGGCGTACAGCAACAGTGGTCCCTCTCCACAAAGGTGGTGCCTCAACGGATCCTGAAAACTATCGCCCCATAAGCCTGACTAGCTTCGTCTGCAAAGCTATGGAAAGGATCATCATGGACCTCATAAATAAAGATATTGGGGACCTACAGACACTGGATCCTACCCAGTTCAGCTTTGTTAAGGGCAGATCCTGCCTCTTAAACCTGGTCAATTTCTTTGAAACAGTCACCAAGGCCATTGACGAGGGGAAGGTGGTCCACACAGCCTTCCTGGACCTCGCAAAAGCCTTCGATACAATACCCCACTATCCCAATATCCCAATATCCGAAAGCCCAGGGGTGGCAGGTGCAAGCCGTCCCTAGCGAAGCATTGTGGCTTGTCAAGCATGTCATCCCAGGCTGACAGGCACTGGATCCCCTTTGAATGACACCAATACTTAAGCCAATTTTTGAAATTGATCATCTTGTCTTCATATTGTGGCATCATTCTTGGTGAGGGTAAGATGTTACTCAAGGTCAGGGTCATACCGGCCTGGGCTACATGCTCAGAGAGCTCCTCTATGTCTCTTTTCATGTAGTCCAGGGAGGTACGTCTCAGGTCATTCACACCAGCATGGACAATGACTGAGTCATATTTGTACTTGCCTTGGAGTGACCTGAGTGCTTGTGTTATGTGGCGGATCCTAGCGCCCGACAGGCAGCTCACCGTGACCTTCTCCTTGTTCAGCCTGGTTAGCGGGACGTCAGTGTGCCTGACGATAGAGTCACCTATTACAGGTGTATCAGGTGTGTTGTTTAGCCTTAAGGACTGTGACTGTTCGGCACACTGGCTTTGTGAGCTATGTGTTGCACGTGTTTTGTTTTGGGGTAGCGGTTGCTTGGGTGTCTGCTTTGGAGGTCTCTGCTGCTTAGGCAGATTTTTATTTAGAGCCTCCGAGTATGTTTTTGTGTGTTTATGTGTTTGGTTTGTTGTCATGGCAGGTCTATGTGAGACTGGAATTGTATTGAGTGTGGTTTCCTTCTCCTCCTGACTGGTTACGCCAGTACTGAGTTGAGAGAGCTTAGCCTCCAGTTTGGCTATATCGTCGCATCTCTCACATGTGTTGGAATTTGTTGGGAGGAGGAGAGGGTTGTCTGTGTACATGAGGCAGTTGTAACATTGCCTCAAGATTCCCAGATTCACCAGCTGGACTGGAGAGGAGATTCACAACTGACCTTTGGACATGCTAGAATAGTATTGGGAATTCCTTTATAATTGTAAAAAAGGGCCAATGGGGAACAAGGTACTCAAGGGGAGTTTGTGAGGGTGTAGTGCTTTTAATTTTTTAGAGCTGACTTATATAATTGCTTTAGTGAGCAAGTGCCAGGTAACTTAAATGCAATGTGTTACAGGTAACTTAAATGCAAAAACGGTGTGCTGACTAGATCTTCCAGAGCATATGCAGTTGTACAGAATTGGCTGTACCTGACCGAATTAAAACCAGGTCTTGTCCATTTAACTATAGGCAAAACCCCTACCTCATCATAGCTAGCTATTTGTTCCTCACCATGAAATAGGAAAGTGTACTGTATACCTGTACTTACTGGAGTCATTTGCCATACAGCCCAACACCTTAGTCATGGGTGATTTTAATTGTCCTACCATTGACTGGGAAACATACACGACCACAAACATGCTGGCTCAGAGGTTCTTGGACTTTGTCAATGTACATGCTCTGGAAGATCTAGTCAGCACACCCAAAAGAGGCTCAAATGTCCTGGACATAGTATCCACTAACATGGGAGAGCATTGCACCCCCCACTGTCTAATGTCCTCCCTGATAAGATCATACCATAAATCAGTCTCGTTGGATGCAATTATTAGACTAGATACTCCATTAAGATCAAAAACGCTTAAGAATTTCTCAAAGACAAATTGCCTCCTACTAAGTGATTGTATAAGAAGTTTCAAAGCCCCCTCAAATGCAGATCACATGGACACCTACACAGAGGTGTGCACCAATGCCCTCTATATCCACTTAAGCAGTTGTACAGAATTGGCTGTACCTGACCGAATTAAAACCAGGTCTTTCCAAAAATACAAGCCAGCCTTTTGGACCCCTTGTATAAACAGGCTACAGCAAGAGAAAGAAACTAATAAACTAATGTCCACCATCAAGAGGAACGTGGCTCAGCAGAGGAAGAAATACCTCTCTAGCTTAAACAAACAAACAAATTAGAGATGTTGTCAAGTCCTCCAAAGCTAATTACAAAGCAAAAATAACATCCCTACCTAAGGATAATCACAAAGCATTCTTTAACTATGTTTGAAATCTAAAAGGGAATACCCAGCTATGTGCTAAACTGGTTGCGGATAGTGCCACCCACCACTGGAAATCAAACTTGAAGTAGATAAAAACTAGGTAGCAACTGAATGTGCCAAAAAACAAAAGAAAGAATATAAGGTGAGGGGCCAGATAAGAAGGCAAGAAATGTGGAAAAAACATAAATATAGTTGCAAGTATAGAAAACTTCTGGAAGAGCCTCATGTTGATCAAGAATGAATACAGGAATGGTTAAGGAGAGGCAAATTCTAACCAAGGAATGAAAGGTTACTATTGGCAGCCCAGGATAGTAGGCTATGTACACGCTGGTTTACAAAGTCCATAGAACATGTGGGGGAAACAGACAAATGTAGGTTTTGTAAAACCGAATTGGAAACAGTTACACACCTTGTTGCTGGTTGCAACACACTAATGGCAGAAGAACTGCATACTGAATGGCATAATAATGTGGCGAGACTGTTGCATTAGGGATTGTGCAAACATTATGGTATCAAAGTAGCTGAAAACACTGGAAACACAAGCCAGAAAGCATCATAGAAAATGGTGACATTTATATGACACGGGATCACCCACTACCAACAGTTCAAAAGACAGACGCTAGAAAACTGGATATAGTGGTCTATGAAAAGAAGACAAAAGTAGCATTGATAATTGAAATCACCACACCCAGTCACTATAGTGTCTTGTGTACAGAGAGACACAAAGTCATAAATATCAGGATCTGCAGGCAGAAATGAGAGCAATGTGGAAGAAAGAAATCCAGACAGTTCCAATAGTAGTAGGAGCAAGGGGTATTATAAAAAAGAATTTGCAATCATATTTAGATATGTTACCAATCAATCTATGTAACTCCATACGAACTGCAGAAGGAGTCATTACTGGGCACATTGCAGGTGCTCTGAAGAGCACTTTTGACTGACATCAAAGATTGAAACAATACTAACTTCATGAACTTTAATCGAACTTTGACTTGGGAATGGGGTCCATTCCTGTCATGGTATTAGAAACCCAAAAGAATTGGAGAAACTAAAAAAGGCAGAGGCCTTATTAACAAGGACATAGGTAATCTCCAACCTCTGGACCCAAACCAGTTTGGACATGTTAAAGGTAGATCATGCCTGTTAAAAGTTGTTGACGTCTTTGTGAAAGTCACCAAGGCCCTGGATGATGGAAAGACAGTACATACCACCTATTTTGACCTAGCCAAGGCATTTGACACAATCTCCTATTCAGGTATTATAGAGAAACTCTCACAACTGGGAATTAATGATGGGTAGCCAACTAGTTCACTGACAGGGCACATAAGGTCAAAGTGTTTGGCTTCACCTGTAGGAAAAGACCAGTCATCAAGTGGCATACTACAGGGTTCTGTGCTTGGACCCTTACTGCTTGGAATTTACTTCTCAAAAGTCCAGGTAAATTTGGATGGCCTGAGGCTGACTAAGTTCTTTATCTGATGATTGCAAATTGGGAGCAATCATTGAGTCCCACAATGATGTTAATATACTGCAGATAGGGTTAATGCAGACAAATGACTGGTGACAAAGCCGCATATTAAAGCTAAATGCAAAAAAAAAAAAATGCATTATTATTCCCTTTGGGAAAGCTGACATCCCTACTAATAGCATTATAGACAGCACCCCCCCCCCCAAGCATGGACCCAGTGATACGTGATCTGGGTAGTCAGGCTGATAGCAACCTGAACTTTGAACTTTGACCACCGTGTATCCACCATAGGTTCATAGGTTCATAGGTTGGTACTAGGCTATCGGCCCTAGGGACTATGCAAGCCTAGCCATAACAATTCCCTGGATATTTCTTCCCACAATATTTACTTCTCTGGACCCCTGTCTAGCAGGGCGTCTGACATGATCCCCGGGGTGAATTTCCTATCTCCCATCCAAGCATCAAGGTTCCTTTTGAAGATGGCAAATGAGGCACTCTGCTTGCATGTATGGGCAGTCTATTCCAGAGTATGGGGAGTCTCTGGGTCAGGAACATTTCCCTCCAGCATGTTTTGTTCATTGTGATGATAAGGTTTAGACCCCTGGAGCGTGTGGCTCTGAGGGATTGGGATTTCTTTAAGCGGAGCATATCCAACAGCTCAGGGTTTGACATGGCCTTGTATGTTAAGCAGAGATCACCTCTGAGTAGACGATATGCCACAGACTATATCTGGTGGTTTTTAGATGGTCAGCATATGGCATCTGCTTTAGGCCTGTGATTCTTTTAGTGAGGTATTTCTGTGGCCTTTCCAGCTGTTGCAGATGTCTTGTGAGGTACATACCAAACGGGGCATTATACTCTATAATGGGTCTAATGAGGGATGAGTACAGTGGGACAATGACTTCCTTTTTTCTGGATGAAAAGCCCTTAGTGATGAGGCATGCCACATAGAAGGATTTCCTGACTGTTGTGGCGATGTGGTTATCGAAAGTGATACCACTGTCCACCTGTGTCCCTAAGTCTCTCATAACACTTTCGATGTTTGGTGTCCTGCCACCTATGTGGTAATTCATGGGTATATGCTTTTTTCCAAAGGGGATAACTATATATTTCTTGGCATTAAGCTTGAGCCCATGGCTCTGGCACCAGGCATCTGTTTCTGTAAGGCCCTTTTGTAGAATATCCACATCATTTGGGGATTCAATAATGGCTCCCAGTTTGCAGTCATCTGCAAACTTTGTTAGCCAGTGTCCCTTAGTGTTGGCCTGTACTTCAGAGAAGCAGATGCCAAACAAGAGTGGTCCCAGGACTGAACCCTGAGGTATTACACTTGTCACTTGTCTGGAGTTGGATTTGGAGTCAGCTACTTTTACAGTCTGGGTTCTGTCAGTAAGCCAGTTGGCAACCCATCGAGTGACGTAGGGATTTATGCCCAGCTTAGTAAGTTTATCTATCATTCCAGAGTGGAGGGTGGTGTCGAAGTCCTTGGCAAGGTCCAGATAGGCTGTGTGGACTGCCTTACCCTCGTCCACAACTCTGGAGACTGATTCGAAGAAGTCAATCAGATTCAGGAGACAAGATCGGCCCTTCACAAACCCAAACTGGGTGGGGTCCAGTATTTGAAGGTTGCCAATGTCTTTGATTATAAGTTCCATGATAATGCGTTCCATGCCCTTGCAGATCAGGCTTGTCAGACTGATGGGACTGTAGTTCCTGGGATCCAAGGCGGATCCCCCCTAGTGGAGTGGGATAACTCAGTTGGCACAAAGCCTGAGGTGAGGCTATGATTAAACATGACACTTAGGTGAGGTGCCTGTTCATTTTGTAGTTCATGTAGTACACAGCCTGGGATGTCATCTAGTCTCATGGATGCTGTATTCTTAGCTTTGGAGAGTGCGGTTTCTACCTGTGTCCATGATTACCGGAATTTGACAACCTTTTAGTATTGAGATGGGCCCTTTAGGGGGTGAGAGGGAGGTGAAGTTGGCACTAAATCGATCTGCCAGGATATTGGCAATATCCTTGGGATCAGTATATTTAATGACATTCTGTTGTAGCTCAGAGCAGATCTGAGCATTGCCATTAAGATTCTTGACATAACTATAGAATGCCTTGTGGTTGTCTTGGAGTCTTTGGCAATTTTATTTTCGTAACTAGCTTTTGAGGATTTTATGAGGGCTCTCAGCTTCTTACTGAGGCTGGTGATGGAGTTTTTTGCATCTTGGGATTTTCCTGTTTTCTGCAACAGTTTCTTCCTTCTGTTGTATAGTTTGTTTATAGCAGGGGACCAGCAGATTGGCTTCCTTTTTTTGGAGAAGAGCATCTTGGTTCTATTTGGGATTTCATAATTCATGCACGAGTGGATGTGCTCGTACAATGCCTTAGTGTAGGATTCTGCAGTCGAACTTTCAGATCCCTTCTGCATGGGTGTCGTGAAGTTTGTCACTTCTGACTTCAGTAGCATGAAGTTGGCTTTGGAGAAGTTTATTAAGGAGGTTTTCTTACTGGGGGGTGGGGGTGGGATGTGGATGTCAAGGGTGATTTGTTTATGGTCAGACCTGACCAATGAGGGGGTGACCACTGGTGTGGAGCATCTATCTTCCATGTTGTTAATGGCCAGGTCTAGGATATTGGAGCCCCTGGTGGGACAATGGATTAGTTGATCCAGGGCATTGGAATTTATGAATTCCAAGAACCGTTGAGAAAAGGAGTTGGTACCCAAGTAGTTTTCCCAGTTAATGGCAGGGTAGTTGAAATCCCCCAGCACTAGGGTGTTTGGTTGTATCTTAATGTTTTCCAGTATGTTTAGAAAGGTGTAGTGAGAATCTTGGGGCATTGTGGGGAATCTGTAGCAAGCTACAATTTGGATTGCAGTCTTACCTAGTGTTAGTTGCACCTGGAGAATTTCAGATGCATTGTGTTGGGCAACTAGCCGAAGGTGTGAATATCCTTGGTGAATATGGACACTCTTCCACCTTTAGTGTTTAGGTCCTGGTTTTGTGGCCGAAAAGTGTGGTAAGAGTTGTAGCCTGGTATTGCAGGGGTGCTCTCTGGAGCCTTGAACCAGGTCTCAGTTACTGCACAGATATCGATGTTCTCCATTTTTAGGAGTGCCTCGAGAGAGTGCATTTTGAGGTTTAGACTTCTAGCATTGAGTAGCATTACCTTCAGATTTTGCATGCTTGTATCTGTTACGGTGGTGGTTTTATCCTTTGAACCTTGCCTAAAAAAGGCACTATAGGGGTGGCAAGAGCTTTAGCCAGTAACATGAATCCCAGGGGTGACAGGTGCAGACCATCTCTAGCAAACCATCGTGGTTTGTTGATCATGTCATCCCAGGCAGACAGATACTGGATCCGCTTTGAATGACAGCAGAAGCTTAGCCAATTGTTGAAGTCAATAATTTTGTCATTATACTGTGGTATCATTCTGGGCGAAGGCAGGATGCTACTCAGGGCTAGGGTCATACCTGCCTGGGCCACATGATCCAAGAGCTCTACCATGTCTCTTTTCATGTAGTCCAGGGAGGTACTTCTCAAGTCATTCACTCCAGCATGGACAATGACAGAGTCGTATTTGTACTTGTTGTGGAGTGACTTGAGTGCATGCATTATGTGGAGGATCCTGGCACCCAACAGGCAGCTGACTGTAATTTTCTCCTTGTTCAGCCTGGTTACTGGGTCATCAGTGTGCCTGACTATAGAGTCACCTATGACTAAAGTGTTGGGTACATTGTTTTGCCTTAGGGGCTGTTGTTGGGTGGCACACTGGTGTTGCGAGCTATGTGTCACTTTGGTTGTGACTGGTGTTTGTTTGCGTTTCTCATAGTAAGGAAATCCTTTTATGCAGCACATCTTATAAGTAAAGGCATCACATCTAGAGCTAAGGATGTTATAATTCCATTATACTCGGCCCTCATCAGATTATTAATTGAGTACAATGCTCCCCTTTGCATATACCTCACCAGACACCTGCAACAATTGGAGAGAAAGCAGAGGTTTCTCACAAATAAATTACAGGGTACATACAAGAAGTCTTACACAGAAAAACTGAAAGCCCTGCCACTGTATTCTGTCTCCTATAGGTTGCTAAGAGGTGGCCAATGTCTGGCTTACAGGGCAGTATCTGATCCGGCCTTGATGGAAATGCTACACATTCGTAAATCAAACTGCATGAGGGGCACTCGCTCCAGGGATCTTAATATAGCCTCTGACATGAACAGATCATGCTGGAGGATAGATACATTTCCCAGAGATTAACACTTTTCTGGAACAAGCTTCCAGTTCATGTGAAACAGAGACTCTCTTCAAATGCAACCTAGATCAATGGATGGGTGACAACAAATTCACTCCTGGAGTGCCATCCATGTCCCTCTTAGACAGAGAAAGTCAATATTAATTTATAGATCCTTACCTCTGCGAACTTATCACCTAACCACTGACAATTGGGGCAACTTGGGATAAATATGGCTAGGCTTGTAACGTCTCTAGGGCCATTAGCTAAGTAATCTATGTGTTTAGCTGTGTTGCCTATTTGAAGCCTATGCAGTTTAATTAATTTTATTTCTTTAGACTAGTAAAATTTTAATGAATGAGGAAAGAATATGTCAAGCTGTCAGTAACTGCATTGCATTCAAATTCAACCAAATTCCTTAGTTTTAATATGTGCAATAACTTATGAAGTAATTGTTCCCATATTATTTAGAGAAGTGCGGCAGACTATATTTGTAGCATTTTGCAGAACATAACTTCATGTTACAGCTTTTTACTGAAGTGTGTTGTTACCACCTTATATAAAAAGACATGGCATAATTTAGAACTTAGCAAAATATTAATATACATTTACAGAACTGAGATTGATAGACATACTTCCCTGTATATGAATCGTTACAACTAAAGCATGAGGTTTAATTTTATAAGCATTTTTACTTCTTTTTTCACACACGTTCAAAAATACTTACTGTAGTGTGCAGATTTCTAGAAATAAGAACATTATCATCTGTTTCTAGATAACACAAAATTCTTGTTTCTTTTAAATAAATGGTGATACCTCAAGGGAAACATTAAACAAATAATTCAGTGAACGCAATTCAGATTGAATTACAGAGAGCTACTGGAAGCAGGCCTTCTTTTTCATTTATTGCTCAAACATTTTTTATAAATACACACCAGGTATGCATCTACAATTCACTGGTGTCTGTTGTTTAGTTAGTTAGTTATTTAACAAGTCTTATTTCTCTGCAGTGGCTTTGAAGTCTGTTGCCATGAGAACAATCAACTGCAACGTTCACACCATTCATTATTTTGGTCTATATTACTCAATACAGACTAAAAAAGGATAACATTTCTACAAGATATAATAATATTATGCTTTTATTTCTAAGATTCCTAAGTAAGCATATGCTTTTCAAGTAGTCACCACTTATAGTTTTTTAAACAAGATTATTTTCTGTTCGCCACAAAAATATATTTCATCTCTTCTATAGTAATTTTACCTTACTCTTAGGAAGCAGGAACTTAAAAAAGCCACAAAAGCATTGAAAGTCAGTGCCTGGAGCAAGTCCATGTTGAACATATCTACACATCTATTAATACCTTTTGATGGTTTGCTCTTGGGTATTTGGAAGGATGCATTAGCATCTTCAGAAATTTCTAGATACATGGAGAAAAGCACCATTTTTACAGTACTGAAACCACAAAAAAATCTCAAATAATGACAACTAGTGCAACTCAGATAAACTTTATAATGCAGACAAAAATTATACATTTTTAATTAGGTTACTGAATAGACTATATAATTCATGACTGCAGAAACTTATAAGGGCTTCAAACAAACAATGTTTTTATTTTCTTATTTTAAATCTTTATAAAATGTAAAATAACACACAAGTTATAAGAGTAAGTTTTATGCTGATTGTACTTTTAGAAATTGAGTCTATTTGCCATATTTTGACACATTCCAGTTTTTTTTTATGTTGGAAAGACAAACAGGACTTTGAAAGAACATTAGCAATCATGAATATGATATAAAGAAATGTAATATGAAAAATGCTCTTGCAAAACACATTGCTGAATATGGAGCCTAACATACATTTAAATTTATGGTAACAGAGTTAGTAGACATGAATATTCATAGTTGGAGATATAATAAATAAAACAAGAAAAGATGGGATATGGACTTAATAATGCATGTGGTTTGAAACCTTTTATAAAAGAGGGGTTTAAGACAGTACTGTGATGTAAAAAGAGTGAAGTTTCTTTAGATTAATTGCTTTTAATTAATGTATTTTTATTTGATTTAACATTTGTTTACTGGGAAAGTCCGACTTGGAATGAGCCAATTTTCAGCAGAGGCCTGGGGAGAAATGATCCAGATGTATGTCTTTGTAATGTGGGTGGAAATTGGAGCACCAGCAGAAAACCCACACTGATGCAGGGAGGACATGCAGACTCCACACACTAGGAACCCCAGCCAAGAATTGAACTGCAGAACCTCTTGCTGTGAAGCAACAATGCAAACCGCTGCACTGCTGCACCATCCTTTTCATTAATGCAAAACACTGCACCACTACACCATCCTTTTAATTAATAGTAGTATTTAAAGATAATTGTTGATTGTTCAGTAACTTCATAAAGCCCCCTAAGCATAAAAGCACCTTTGTTTTTAGAATGTTTGGTCTATAAATTAAAGTGTTTTTATGAAAGGTTTTCAGTGCTTCACTTTTTTCCTTTTACAGCTATCATAGGATTGTGCTGGAATTGGCCTTTTGTGCGATTCATTTGTTGAAAATGAGTTAAACAATTAACCAGTTCAATCTGTTTGTTCCAAAATATTGTGTGCAGCATACAGAGAGTAGTAATGTTGGGAAGTATTTTCAGGCAGTAAAGGATTCTGGCTGTTTGGGTTATATACAGGTTCTAGAGTGATTATTTTTATTTTGCACCAGAACATAACAGTGCTGTATGTAGTTACAGTAAATCCAAGTTAGTTGTTATAATACTGCTATGTGTAGGTACATTGGATCCAGGTTGGTTGTTATAACAGTGCTGTGTGTAGATATAGTGGATCCAGTTATTTATTACAAAAGTGCTATGTGTAGATATAGTGGATCCAGTTGGTTGTTATAACAGTGCTATGTGCAGATTCAGTGGATCCAGTTGATTGTTATAAAAGTGCTATGTGTAGGTACATTGGATAGAGATTGTTTTTTATGACAGTGCTATATGTAGATACAGTGGATCCGGGCTGGTTGTTATAACAGTGCTGTGTGTAGGTACAGTGGATCCAAGTTAGTTATTATCCCTGGACTACATGAAAAGAGACATAGAGGAGCTCTCTGATTATGTAGCCCAAGCCAGTATGACCCTGACCTTGAGTAGCATCTTACCCTCACCAAGAATGATGCTACAATATGAAGACAAGATGATCAATTTCAACAATTGGCTTAAGTATTGGTGTCATTCAAAGGGGATCCAATGCCTGTCAGCCTGGGATGACATGCTCGACAAGCCACGCTACTTCGCTAGGGACTGCTTGCACCTGTCACCCCTGGGCTTTTGGATATTGGCAAAGGCTCTTGCCACCCCCATAGTGCCTTTTTTAGGCAAGGCTCAAAAGACAAACCCACATCCATAGGTATCACAAGGGATAGGAAACTAAGAGTAATGCTACTCAACGCCAGAAGTCTAAACCTCAAGATGCACGCATTCAAAACTCTCCTTAGCATGGAGAACATTGATATCTGTGCAGTAACAGAAACCTGGTTCAAGGCTCCCGAGAGCACCCTAGAACTACCAGGTTATACCTCATACCATGTTTTTCAGCCCCAAAACTCGGACCGAACCACAAAAGGAGGGGGAGTATCAATATTCGTCAAAGATACCCACATCTCCAGGTTGGTGGCACAGCACGAAGCATCAGAGACTATCCATGTGCAACTAACAGTGGGTAAAACTGCCTTCCAGTGTATAGCCTGCTACAGACCACCCTCCCAAACCCAGGAACCCCACTCGGCCTTCCTGAGAACACTGGAAAATATGAAGGTCTCTCCAAACACCATTATATTGGGTGACTTCAACTACCCAAACATAGACTGGGAGCATTACTCTAGTTCCAACACCCTAGCCCAAAGGTTCCTAGAATTTATAAACTCAAATGCTATGGAACAACTTGTGACCACTCCCACAAGAGGGGAAAACATATTGGACCTGATCATCACCAACATGGGGACTCTATGTTCCAGACCAGAAGTGTATCCCTCACTGGTAAGATCAGACCATAAATTAATCTCACTGGATATCCACATCCCGACCCCACCCCCCTGCCCAGAAAACCACTGTGAAAAACTTCTCTAAAGCAAAATTCACACTACTCAAAACCGAGGTGGAATCCTTCAAAGCCCCCGGCCTGTGGAAAATACGGCCCAGACCGCAGAATCCTTTATAAACGCATTCTATGAACATCTTCAGGAATGCATAGATCATGCAATCCCAAATAAACCTAAGAACCAATCCCCCAAAGGCAGGCGTCCTGTCTGGTGGACCCCAGCCATAAACAAACTATACAATAGAAGAAGGAAGTTACTACATGATAGAGCAAAATTCCAAAAAGGGAAGGCATCTCTGATCAGTATTAGCAAAAAACTACAGGCACTCATAAAATCATCTAAGGCCAGCTTCGAGAGAAAAATTGCACAGGACACTAAAGATAATAACAAAGCTTTCTTTAGTTATGTTAGGAACCTGGGTGGGAATTCCCAGATATGCTCAGAATTAGTCCAAAATGACAAAAAATACACTGAACTCACAGACATTGCCAACATCCTGGCCAACAGGTTCAGCGCAAACTTCTCCCCCCCTCCCCACCAAAATAGCAAATATCTATTGCAGCAGAGTGCTGCCCGCCTGACATCTCAGATGCTCAGGTAAGAACAGCCCTCTCCATAGCAAAAAACACAGCATCAATGGGACCAGACGGTGTCCCGGGCTGCATCCTACATGAACTCCAAGATGAGCTGAACCCAAACATAAAGCTACTGTTCAATCTCAGCCTTACTACAGGATATGTACCCAAAGAGTGGCGTACAGCAACAGTGGTCCCTCTCCACAAAGGTGGTGTCTCAATGGATCCTGGAAACTATCATCCCATAAGCCTGACTAGCTTGGTCTGCAAAGCTATGGAAAGGATCATCATGGAACTCATAAATAAAGACATTGGGGACCTACAGACACTGGATCCTACCCAGTTCGGCTTTGTTAAGGGCAGATCCTGCCTCTTAAACCTGGTCGATTTCTTTGAAACAGTCACCAAGGCCATTGACGAGGGGAAGGTGGTCCACACAGCCTACCTGGACCTTGCAAAAGCCATCCATACAATACCTCACTCGGGCATCATAGATAAGATATCCAGCTTAAATATAAACCCCTATGTCACTAGATGGGTTGCAAACTGGCTCAAGGACAGAACCCACATGGTTAGAATTGCTGGAGCAATGTCAGACTCCAAACCAGTTACAAGTAGCGTCCCACAAGGCTCAGTCTTGGGACCTCTCTTGTTCGGTATCTATTTCTCGGAGGTACAGGCCAACACAGAAGGACTGTGGCTGACCAAGTTCGCAGATGACTGCAAACTGGGCACCATAATCAACTCTTCAGCTGACACAAGCATCCTCCTAAAGGGTCTCATAGAAACAGACAACTGGTGCCAGAGCCATGGCCTCAAGCTAAACGCCAAAAAGTGTATAGTCATCCCCTATGGCAAAAACAAAGTGCCCACAAATTACCACATAGGTGGTAATCCAGTAAGTATGGAAGAAGTAATTAGGGACCTGGGGACCCAAGTTGATAGCAATCTCTCATTTGACAACCACATGGCCAAAGTGGTTAGAAAAACATTCTATATAGCCCACCTAATCATGAAGGGATTCACATCTAGATCAGGGGAGGTCATTGTGCCTCTTTACTCATCCCTCATCAGGCCCATAATTGAGTACAATGCCCCTTTTGGGATGTACCTTACCAGACACCTGCAGCAACTAGAAAGACCCCAAAAGTACCTCACCAAGAGGATCAAAGGGCTCAAACAGATGCCATATGCTGCCCGGTTAAAGAAACTCCAGCTCTACTCAGTTGCATACTGCCTGCTTAGAGGTGATCTGTGCCTGACGTATAAAGCCATGTCCAACCCAGAATTAATGGACATGCTGTACCTCAGAAAATCCAAATCCCATCAAGCTACGTGCTCGAGGGACTTGAACCTCAGCACAGAAATAAATAGGACATGCTGGAGGGACAGATTCATAACCCAGAGGCTCCCTTCACTCTTGAATAAAATCCCAGTCCAGGTTAGACAGAGTCTCTCACTGACTCTCTTCAAGAGGAATCTTGATGAGTGGATGGGAGATCGTAGGTTTACCCCGGGTATCACTTCTGTGTCACTGTTAGACAGAAGCACAGTAAACTAAACCTCGAAAAAGGGCATAGTAAAATTCATTTTAATGGGTGGCAAAAGCCAAACACACTCTGGCTAGGCTTACAAAGGCCCTAGGGCAGATAGCCTAGTATGAACCTTCGAACCTATGAACCTATATGTAGATACAGTGGATTTGGTTTGGATGTTATAACAGATCTATATGTAGATACAGTGGATCCAAGAAGGATGCTATAAAGGTACTATGTGTAGGTACATTGGATCCAGGTTGGTTGTTATAACAACCCTGTGTGTAGATATAGTGGATCCAGCTGGTTGTTACAAAAGTGCTATGTATAGATATAGTGGATCCAATTGGTTGTTAAAACAGTGCTATGTGTAGATACAGTGGAGCCAGGTCAGTTGTTATAAAAGGGCTATATGCAGATACAGTGGATCCATTAGGTTGCTATAACAGTACTATGTGTAGATACAGCGGATCCAGTTGGTTGTTTTATAACAGTGCTGTGTGTAGATATAGAGGTCTATATTAGATTGTCGTAACGGCATTACAGTGAATGTTGCTTCAATGACACATAAAGAGCAAAATGCTCAAACAGCGAAAGCTCAGGTCAGTGATTTTTTTTTCCTAGAGAAAAAAATTGCTTGGCCTGAGGTGTGACATTGCCCTTTACTCCACTGTAGTGCAATCTTAGATTTGGTATATTTAGTTGGGGGTGTGTATTAATTGGTGTGTTTTGATTTGTTGGTCTACCGATTTTTTTCCCTAGGAAAAAAATCTGTTTCCTGGGGTTTTGCTGTTTGAGCATTTCGCTCTTTATGTGTCGTCAAAATGGCATTCACTGTAATGCCATTTCGACAATCTAATATAGACCCAGATATAGTGGATCCAGGCTGGTTGTTATAACAGTGCTATGTGTAGATATAGTGGATCCAGGTTGGTTGTTACAACAGTGCTATGTGTAGATATAGTGGATCCAGGTTGTTTGTTATAAAAGTGCTGTATGTAGATACAGTGGATCCAGGTTGGTTGTTATAACAGTGCTATGTGTAGATATAGTGGATCCAGGTTGGTTGTTACAACAGTGCTATGTGTAGATACAGTGGATCCAGGTTGGTTGTTACAACAGTGCTATGTGTAGATACACTGGAGTCAGTTAGTTGCTATAACAGTGCTATCTGTAGATACAGTGGATCTAGGTTTGTCATTATAGCAGTGATATATGTAGATACAGTGGGTCCAGGTTGTTTTTTATAAAAGTGCTTTGTGCAGATATAGTTAATCCAGGTTGGTTGTTAAAACAGTGCTATCTGTAGATATAGTGGATCTAGGTTTGTCATTATAGCAGTGATATATGTAGATACAGTGGGTCCAGGTTGTTTTTTATAAAAGTGCTTTGTGTAGATATAGTGGATCCAGGTTGGTTGTTATAAAAGTGCAATATGTAGATAAAGTGGATCCAGACTGGTTGTTATAACAGTGCTATGTGCATATATAGTGGTTCCAGGTTGGTTGTTATAACAGTGTTATGTGTAGTTATAGTGGATCCAGTTGGATGTTATAAAATGCTATGTGTGGATATAGTGGATCCACTTGGTTGTTATAAAAGTGCTATTTCTAGGCACATTGGATCCAAGCTGGTTATTATAAAACTGCTGCGTGTAGATACAGTGGATCTAGGTTGGTTGTTATAACAATGCTATGTGTAAAATCAATGGATCCAGTTGGTTGTTATAACACTGCTATGTGTAGATACAGTGGATTGACTTGGTTGCTATAGCATTGCTGTGTGTAGATATAGGGTCTATATTAGATTGTCAAAATGGCATTACAGTGAATGCTGCTTCGATGACACATAAAGAAAGAAATGCTGAAACAGCGAAAGTTCAGATCAGTGATTTTTTTTCCTAGAGGAAAAAATTGCTTAGCCTGAGGTGTGACATTGTGCTTTACTCCACTGTAGTGTGATCTCGGAGTTTGCATATTTAGTTAGGGGGGTGTATTAACTGGTGTGTTTTGATTTGTTCGGCTACTGTTTTTTTTCCCTAGGAAAAAAATTGGTTACCTGGGGTTTCGCTGTTTGAGCATTTCACTCTTTATGTGTTGCTGAAACGGCATTCACTGTAATGCTGTTTCGACAATCTAATATAGACCCAGATATAGTGGATCCAGGCTCATTGTTATAATAGTGCTGTGTGTAGAAACAGTGGATGCAGGTTGGTTGCTTTAACACTGTTTGTGTAGATAAAGAGGATCCAGGTCGGTTGTTATAAAAGTGCTATATGTAGATAGAGTGGATCCAGGTTTTTTTTTTAACAGTGCTATGTATAGACACGGTGGATCCAGTTGGTTGCTATAACAGTGTTATGTGTAGATACAGTGGATCCAGGTTGGTTGTTACAGCAGTGCTATGTGTAGATACAGTGGAGCCAGTTAGTTGCTATAATAGTGCTATCTGTAGATATAGTGGATCTAGGTTTGTTGTTATAGCAGTGCTACATGTAGATACAGTGGGTCCAGGTTGTTTTTTTTTATAAAAGTGCTTTGTGCAGATACAGTGGATCCAGGTTGGTTGTTATAACAGTGCTATGTGTAGATATAGTGGATCCAGGTTGGTTGTTATAAAAGTCCTATTTGTAGAAACAGTGAATCTAGGTTGGTTGTTATAACATTGCTGTTTGTATATATAGTGGATCCGTGTTGGTTGTTATAACAGTGATATGTGCAGATATAGTCGATCCAGGTTGGTTGTTATAACAGTGCTATGTGTAGATGGTTCTACCTGACATAGTCGAAACCACACAACACCGACAACCACATCACCGACACCACATATTCGACAGTCCATAAACACGAAACCACACATAACCGACAACGAAATAACCGACGGTACACAAACACGAAACCCCATACACTGCACACACCACAATAACAATTAAAAACAAAACACATCCCCATTCCACAAACCACACACACAACACAAGCACACCAAAATCCTTACAAGCCCACACTAAACCTTACCCTAACCCTAAGGTCCGTCACTATCGCACACTTACCTACCCGCTCCCTAACCCTAACTCACTTAACCCGCCTATCGCCCCTAACCCTAACTCACTTAACCCACCCCTATCGCTCCTAACCCTAACTCACTTAACCCACCCCTATCGCTCCCTAACCCTAACTCACTTAACCCACCCCTATCGCTCCCTAACCCTAACTCACTTAACCCACCCCTATCCCCACAGACCGTCAATCTCCACACTTACCTGCCTCGCACCCTAACGTCCGTCACTACCGCATACTCACACAGCCTTTCCCCATGTCGGCATCCTCGGCGTTGGTGTTGTCATCCGTCGTGTCGGTCTTCTGCATTGTCGATGTTCTGCCACTCGCGATTCGCGTCGGTCTTCTTCGTTTTCGATCTTCTGGAGCTCCGAATTCCGCTGTCGGTCTTCTGCGCTGTCGACGAAGTCAGGTAGAACCGTGTAGATACAGTGGATCCAGGCTGGTTGCTATAAAAGTGCTATGTGTAGATATAGTGGATCCAGGTAATTTGTTATAACAGTGCTATGTGTAAATACAGTGGATCCAGGTTGGTTGTTATAGCAGTGTTATGTGTAGATACAGTGGATCCAGGTTGGTTGCTATAAAAGTGCTATGTGTAGATATAGTGGATCCAGGTAATTTGTTATAACAGTGCTATGTGTAGATACAGTGGATCCAGGCTCATTGTTATAATAGTGCTGTGTGTAGAAACAGTGGATGCAGGTTGGTTGCTTTAACAGTGTTTGTGTAGATAAAGAGGATCCAGGTCGGTTGTTATAAAAGTGCTATATGTAGATAGAGTGGATCCAGGTTGTTTTTTTTTAACAGTGCTATGTATAGACACGGTGGATCCAGTTGGTTGCTATAACAGTGTTATGTGTAGATACAGTGGATCCAGGTTGGTTGTTACAACAGTGCTATGTGTAGATACAGTGGAGCCAGTTAGTTGCTATAATAGTGCTATCTGTAGATATAGTGGATCTAGGTTTGTTGTTATAGCAGTGCTATATGTAGATACAGTGGATCCAGATTGTTTTTTTTTATAAAAGTGCTTTGTGCAGATACAGTGGATCCAGGTTGGTTGTTATAACAGTGCTATGTGTAGATATAGTGGATCCAGGTTGGTTGTTATAAAAGTCCTATTTGTAGAAACAGTGAATCCAGGTTGGTTGTTATAACATTGCTGTTTGTATATATAGTGGATCCGTGTTGGTTGTTATAACAGTGATATGTGCAGATATAGTCGATCCAGGTTGGTTGTTATAACAGTGCTATGTGTAGATACAGTGGATCCAGGTTGGTTGCTATAAAAGTGCTATGTGTAGATATAGTGGATCCAGGTAATTTGTTATAACAGTGCTATGTGTAAATACAGTGGATCCAGGTTGGTTGTTATAACAGTGTTATGTGTAGATATAGTGGATCCAGGTTGTTTGTTATAAAAGTGCTATATGTAGATACAGTGGATCCAGGTTGGTTGTTATAACAGTGCTATGTGTAGATATAGTGGATCCAGGTTGGTTGTTACAACAGTGCTATGTGTAGATACAGTGGATCCAGGTTGGTTGTTACAACAGTGCTATGTGTAGATACACTGGAGTCAGTTAGTTGCTATAACAGTGCTATCTGTAGATACAGTGGATCCATTTGCTTGCTATAACAGTGCTATGTATGGATCCAGTGGATCCAGTTGGTTGCTATAACAGTGCTATGTGTAGATATACTGGATCCAGGTTGGTTGTTATAAAAGTGCTATGTGTAGATATAGTGGATCCAGGTCAGTTGTTATAACAGTGCTGTGTGTAGATACTGGGGATCCGATTGGTTGTTATAATAGTGCTATGTGTAGATATAGTGGATCCAGTTTGGTTATTATAAAAGTGCTATGTGTAGATACAGTGGATCCAGGTTGGTTATTATAACAGCAATATGTGTAGATATAGTGGATCCATGTTGGTTGTTATAAAAGTTCTATGTATAGATAGAGCGGATTCAGATTGGTTGTTATAACAGTGCTATGTGTAGATAGAGTGGATCCAGGCTGGTTGTTATAACAGTGGTGTGTGTAGATACAGTGGATCAAGGTTGGTTGTTATAAGAGTGGTGTGTGTAGATACAGTGGATCCAGGTTGGTTGTTATAACAGTGCAGTGTGCAGATAAAGTGGATCCAGGTTGGTTATTATAACAGCCCTATGTGTAGATATACGGAATCCAAAAAAGCAAAAAAGTATCCTGCTACCCAAAGATCCAAGCCAAGAAATTGTGAGAAATCCAAAGTGAAGACACAAGGCAGGACCATCAGGCTCTAAAAATCAAACAATTTTATTGTATATTCAACAGATAAGTGCTTTCACATGTAAAACATGCTTCATCAGATCTCAGAAAACAGTCAAACAGCTTAATTTAACCAGATTTAAAATACTGCCAACCAATCCAGTTCACAGCAGGAAAATCAAGTTAATTAACTAACTAATTAACCCCTTCAGCAGTAAGACAAATGCTGACTAAAGACAGAATAAAATCCAAGTTAAGCAGACAATAGGAAGTTGTGTGTCTGTATATATATATATATATATATATATATATATATATATATATATATATATATATATTCAGCAGTCACACACACACAAATCCTAACATAATAATATGAGTGTATGCGTATATAAATTCATATAAAATATATGTATGCATAAAACAAGACATAACATATGTACATCAAATATCAAATATATAAATATGCATATATAGAGAAAAAATTAAATAAAAATGTTTATATGAATACAAAAAATAAATACAAAAAATTCAGAGAATTCCCTTTACAAGTTACAATATGCATACTATAAACTGGTCATAAATCAAACAACAATATTACTGTACTTTAATAATGACCTACTTCACTCATCCTACCTTAACCTACTCAAGTTTGTTTTATCTTATTTCATTACATATTATTTTATTATATTATATTGTATTATTACATATTATTTTACTGGGCGTGCTACCAGGGCTGGTTTAAGACTAACATGATTGTTAAGCCCTAGAAAAATATGGGCACGTAATCTAAAAATCCACTTAACTTCTACTAACTCTGATTGTTCAAATTGCCCCCTCTCACATTAATCACATTAAAGTTAAACGCATGGGTACTAAAGTTAGCCACTTGTTTAGCTAATGCCTTTTGTTGATTTGAATTTTTGATGTCATACAAGTGATTATAAATCCTGTCTCTCAACCTTCGTGTAGTCTTACCTACATAGAAACAGGTACAACAATTACAAGATGCAAGATATACTAAGTTAACACTGTTACAGGTAGCAGTAAATCTAGGAACAAACCTGTAACTAAGGACAGGATGATCGAAATTCTGTACAACAGTTATAACACTACACATCCTGCAATGTTTACATGAAAAAGTGCCATAGCTTAAACTCATATTTGGAATCAAGCTATTACTGGGACATCCCACCACATCTTTACATAAGATACGTTTCGAGTTACTACTATTTCTATAAGTGAAACATGGAGACCTCCCAACTATCCTGGCAGTGACTGGGTCCAATAAAAGGGCATGCCAACTATGCTTCACCACCTCTACAGTATAACTGATATCTCCTGCATATGTGGTAACAAAGTGAAGCCTATTGCTACTATCATAACCAGTCTTGTTTCTTGTTGAGGAGACATTCGAGCCCATTACTTCCTCTCTTACATTCACTAAAATAGACTTCTTATAGCCCCTATCCAAGAATAGCTTATCTAACTCATCCAACTGTAATAACAAATCATCCGGATCTTTACAAATTCTCTTCAGTCTATGGTATTGACTCTTAACAATGTTAGAAAAGGTCATGCTGGGATGCATACTATTAAAATGCAATAGAGCATTCGTCCAGCAGGGTTTCCGATATAATTTGGTACTCAATAGTCCAGCAAAGTCTTGATGAATGATAATATCAAGGAAATCTACAGAAACATAAGAAGAGGTCATACTGAACTCTAAAAAGTGGGTTGTAGAGTTCAGGTAAGCAACAAAATCATCCAAACTAAATTCATCACCTTTCCATAAAAATAAAATGTCATCGACAAAACGTTGATAGAGTAGAATATTAGAAAACCCCAAATGGTCAAACAAAAAAGCCTTCTCCCAATGGTACACGGCAGGATTAGCATAGGAGTTCACACAGGGGGTACCCATTACAACACCCCAACGCTGTAAATATAACTGGCCATTAAAAATAAAGATATTATTGGTCAGCACCAAGTCTGAAAGTGTGGTAATAAGCACAGTCTCTTCATTAGACATACTTTCACAGCTGGTAAGAACCTCCCTGACAGCTTCAAGTCCAAAATCATTAGGAATAGATGTAAATAGATTCTTAATATCTAATGTAACCAAGACACATTTTGAACATGTGGGATCACAATTATAGATCTCAATATCATCCAACAGTTGGAGAGTATGCTTAAGTATAGTAGGAATCTTTTTAACTAATGGACCCAGCTGGTGTTCAATATATACCGACATGGTCTCTGTCACCCAGCCACCGCCAGATACAGTTGGTCTCACTGGGGGAGATGTCAAAGACTTATGTACCTTAGGCAGACCTTTTATTAAAGGAACTAATAGATGTTCAACACATAAATAAGAATAGAGTTGATAATCAATTTGCCTAGACATTAGGAGATCATATAAATTATCCCAAATTCCTCTAATAGCCTTGTCCAGAAGTGGGGTATCAATTATTTGATATATCTGAGGGTCCTGAAACATAATTAACATGGCCTCAATATAACTAGAAGAGTTTAAAAGAACAATGCCACCACCCTTATCGGCAGGTCTAATGGTTAGGGCATCATTTCCATGCAAGGAAAGAAGCGCTTGATGTTCATCCTTGGACATATTAAAGTAGGTATTTTTACAGCAATTTTCACCAGAAAACAGTTCGTAAAAATCATATTCACATAATCTAACAAAACAGTCAACATGTGTTGGAATGACAGGACAAAAAGCACTCTTCCTTCTTAACCTAGAACCATTCTCAGTATTATTAAGGGAATCTTCATTCATTTCAAAGCTATATTCCTGCCAAAGAGTCTAAGGTCTAAAAGTAAATCTGTTAAATTTGTACCTGCTGAGGGAATATAAGAAAGACCCTTGTTTAACAAGGTACACTCTGCTGCAGTAAGAGCAAAATTAGACAAATTAAAAACAAGTCCATTTACTTTCTCATCCATCGATCCACACTGTTGTCGTCTCCAGAAAACTTTCTCTTCCATCGTCCCCAGCTGGGTCTTCTCATCGGTGATCTTGGCAGATTTCTTGTGGGTAGAGGTAAAAAATTGTCCAGATTAAGTGGAGCCGTATGTTGAGATTTCGCTCCCATATCTATATTCAAAGCATCATGGAAATCAAGTTGGTTAGGTGGTGATGTTCGCCCAGAAATTAAAAGGGGTGGCATTCCCGTAGAATCGAGAAATGCAGCAGAAATAGAAGATGTAATTATAGCAGCCGTAGTACCATCAGCTGAGCCATCCCCATCACCAGGGATTCCTGACACTATAGAGCTGCTAGAAGGAACTGCTGTGGCGGCCGGAACGGCACTAGCTGCATGGGTAGAGCGTGCATGTCTAGTATCATTGCCGCTATGATTAGCGGCAAACCTGGGCCATATAAAAACATTGCCTGCTGAAAAATCCTGAAAATCATGCAGGATGTTCTGCTGTTTAGTATGCTGCAATCTATTGCCATATGAAGTGACATTAACATATAGAGATGACAACATGTTATAAAACACCTCACCTGGAAAGCGAGTAGATAGATCTCTATTCAGAGCCTCCACCTTATTGGTCAGCTCTCTCTCAATAGGGGTAAAGTGTTCAATCAGCAAAGACATATATTGGAAGCCAACATCGATGTTTAAACTTTGCCACTTTTTAAGTAGGTCGGGATAGGTATCCCCATATGTAGGCATCCACAACACTCGCATGCCATGAGGAACTATGCGATAATGAATGCACGCTTCAAAGTGCCAATGCTTCCAAATTAAGTGTTGAAGTTTGTATAAATCATTCTCTAGAGTCTTAAGAAGCTCGGTAAACCCAGTCACATTCCCTGAAGTACTCGATGGAAAGGATGTCGACAGGCAATCCAGAGCAAGACTCAAAAGAGAACGAGTCTGCCATTTAGTGAGATCATCCCAATGGATATCCAAATCAGTTCTACCCAGAATGGAATCCATTTCAGGAGATAGCTTTTCAGCCATGTGGTCGCAGCTATACCAAAAAGCAAACAGTAACAAAAAAGCAAAAAAGTATCCTGCTACCCAAAGATCCAAGCCAAGAAATTGTGAGAAATCCAAAGTGAAGACACAAGGCAGGACCAACAGGCTCTAAAAATCAAACAATTTTATTGTATATTCAACGGATAAGCGCTTTCACATGTAAGACATGCTTCATCAGATCTCAGAAAACAGTCAAACAGCTTAATTTAAACAGATTTAAAATACTGCCAACCAATCCAGTTCACGGCAGGAAAATCAAGTTAATTAACTAACCAATTAACCCCTTCAGCAGTAAGACAAATGTTGACTAAAGACAGAATAAAATCCAAGTTAAGCAGACAATAGGAAGTTGTGTGTGTGTGTGTGTGTGTGTGTGTGTGTGTGTGTGTGTATATATATATATATATATATATATATATATATATATTCAACAGTCACACACACACAAATCCTAACATAATAATATGAGTGTATGTGTATATAAATTCATATAAAAATATATGTATGCATAAAACAAGACATAACATATGTACATCAAATATCAAATATATAAATATGCATAAATAGAGAAAAAATAAAATAAAAATTAAAACTCAAATTTTTATATGAATACAAAAATAAATACAAAAAATTCAGAGAATTCCCTTTACAAGTTACAATATATATACTATAAACTGCTCATAAATCAAACAATATTACTGTACTCTAATAATGACCTACTTCAGCTCATCCTACCTTAACCTGCTCAAGTTTATTTTATCTTATTCCATTACATATTATTTTATTATATTATATTATATTATATTATATTATATTATATTATATTATATTATATTATATTATTACATATTATATACTGAATCCAGGTTGGTTGTTATAAAAGTTTTATGTATAGATAGAGCGGATTCAGATTGGTTGTTATAAAAGTGGTATGTGTAGATAGAGTGGATCCAGGCTGGTTGTTATAAAAGTGCTATATGTAGATACAGTGGATCCAGGTTGTTTTTTTATAAAAACTGCTATGCGTAGATACAGTGACTCCAGATTGGTTGTTATAAAAGTGCCATATGTAGATATAATGGATCCAGTTGGTTGTTATGAAAGTGCTATGTGTAGATATAGTGAATCTAGTTGGTTGTTATAAAAGTGCTATGTCTAGGCACATTGAATCCAGGTTGGCTGTTATAACACTGCTGTGTGTAGATACAGTGGATCTAGGTTGGTTGTTACAACAGTGCTATGTGTAAAATCATTGGATCCAGTTGGTTGTTATAACAGTGCTATGTGTATATACAGTGGATCCAGGTTGGTTGTTATAACAGTGCTGTGTGTAGATACAGTGGATCCAGGTTGGTTGTTATAACAGTGCTATGTGTAGATACAGTGGATCCACATATTTGCTATAACAGTGCTATGTGTAGATATAATGGATCCAGGTTGGTTGTTATAGCAGTGCTGCAGATAGATAAAATGGATCCAGGTTGATTGTTATATCAGTGCTATATGTAGATACAGTGGATCCAGGTTGGTTGTTATAACAGTGCTGTGTGTAGATACAGTGGATCCTGTTGGTTTTATAACAGTAGTATGTGTAGATACAGTGGATCCAGTTTGGTTATTACAACAGTGCTATGTGTAGATACAGTGGATTATTTTTTTCTAAAGTTATCAACAAAATAATATCTGTAACATAACAATGGAATATGTCTTTTTTCACTTTTGAGGAATAATTGATGCTTTTAAAGAAGATTATTCTACATAAAATACTTTATGTTTTACAGTGAGTAAATATATGTCCAAATAAAATGCTGATTAGAAAGTTGGAAAAATATTAATTCCATTTTTATGGTATCCATCAAGACCAATGATTGCATATAAAAAAAAATTACATACAGTAATATGAATATGGTGGGATAAGTTTCTCAGATTTAGAATTTGATAATTTAATTGCAGTTTTAAATATGGTCTAAACCCGCATTTGTACTTGTTTCCCGCCTTTCCTGTAACTAGTCTATTCCAGATACAGATTTGCTCTTTCCAGGACTGTTGGTAAGCTTCTGAGCCCCGCAAGCCTTTCTGTGTTGGAGGGAAGCCTTCTAGCTTATCAGTGGGAGTGGTAAGCACTAGGTAGCCTATCTACCACAAAAGGAGTGGTGTCTGGCCCAGAAATTGTAGTTTCTTGGCTGTTTGGGCAGTTTTTCTATCTCTTTCAACTTTCTGGTTTAAAAGCCTGTGTTTGCACTTGTTTCCTGCCTTTCCTGTAACTAGCCTAGTCCAGATACAGATCTGCTATATCCAGGACTGTTTGTAAGCTTCTGAGCCCCCCAAGCCCTTCTGTGTTGGAGGGAAGCCTTCTAGCTTATCAGTGGGAGTGGTAAGCACTAGGTAGCCTATCTCCCATAAGAGGAGTGGTTTCTGGCCCAGAAATTGTAGTTTATTGGCCGTTTGGGCAGTTTTTCCATCTCTTTCAACTTGCTGGTTTAAAAGCCTGCATTTCTGCTTGTTTTCCACCTTTCCTGTAACTAGTCTAGTCCAGATACAGATGTGCTTTATCCAGGATTGTTTGTAAGCTTCTGAGCCCCCCCCCCCAAGCCTTTCTGTGTGGGAGGGAAGCCTTCTAGCTTATCAGTGGGAGTGATAAGCACTAGGTAGCCTATCTACCACAAAAGGAGTGGTTTCCTGCCCAGAAATTGTAGTTTATTGGCTGTGTTGGCAGTTTTTTCCATCTCTTTCAACTTTCAGGTTTAAAAGCCCACATCTGTGCTCATTTCTCACCTTTCCTGTAACTAGTCTAGTCCAGATACAGATTTGCTATATCCAGGACTGTTTGTAAGCTTCTGAGCGGTAACAAAGTCTGCTCTTCAATTTTTCCCTTAGATCTACTAGTTCTCTCCTCTCCTGTACGTTTACTAGCTTATTAGTTTAGCACTCTGCCAGACTTCTTGTAGCAATTATTGTAGCACACAAAAGTGTTACCAGCACTAAATGTTCTACAAGGAAACAGCTCCAGTACTTATTATTAATGCCCATCCCTCCAGGCATTTCTAAAGGCCAGTTCCCTGTGCTTTCTCCTATTAACCTGGTGAACTTTGGCATCTTGAGGCAATGTATCAACTGCCTTATGTACACTGACAACCTTCTCCTCTTACCTCCCAACATTCAGACTTGTGAGAGATGCACTTATATATCCAAATTGGAAGCCATTCACTCTCCAGCCAAGACCGGAATAGCTGGTCAAGAGGAGAAGGCCAACAGTTGCACCACATCACATGGAACACATTGCCCTCCAGAACACACACCAGCACTGTCTTCACATAAAAGCACAAACCACACACCCACCTTCGCTGAGGGTCTCAATAAAAATCTACCCAAACAGCAGAGACCTCCAAGGTAGAAACACACTCGACTACAAGACAGAACTAATCACAAGACACATAACTCTCCTAAACAGTGTGCCACTCAACCAAAGCCCCTAAGACAAAACAGCATGCCGAACACACTAGTCATAGATGACTCAATAGTGAGGCACACTGATGTCCCACTCACTAGGTTGAATAAGGAGAAAGTAACAGCTGCCTGTCAGGTGCAAGGATCTGCCACATAACGCACGCACTCAGGTCCATCAACAACAGGTTGAAATATGACTCTGTCATTGTACATGTGGGTGTGAATGACCTAAGACGTACGTCCCTGGACTACATGAAAAGAGACATGGAGGAACTCTCGGATTATGTAGCCCAGGTGAGTATGACCCTAGCCCTGAGCAGCATCCTACCATCAACCACAATAATACCACAGTACAAGCAGAATATGATTGATTTCAACAATTGGCTATGTTCCTGGTGTCATTGTAAGGGGATCTAGTATCTGTCTGCCTGGGATGACATGACTGACAGATCTCGATGCTTTGCCAGAGATAGCCTGCATCTGTCACCCCTGGACTTCCAGATACTGGCTAAATCTCTTGCCACCCCTACAGTTCCTTTTTTAGGTGGTGTTCCAAAGACCAAATTACCACTGTAACAGCTACAAACAAATGCAATCTGAGGGTCCTGCTGCTCAACGTTAGAAGTCTAAATCTCAAAATGCACTCGCTCGAAGCACCCCTTAAAATGGAGAACATCGACATTTGTGCTGTAACAGAGACCTGGTTCAAGGCAGCAAAAAGCACCCCTGCACTACCAGGCTATAGCTCATTCCACACCTTTTGGCCCCAGAACTTGGACCCAAGCTCCAAAGGTGGTGGTGTTTCCATATTCATAAAGGATGCACATACCTCCAGACTGGTAGCCCAACATAACGCATCTGAGATACTTCAGGTGCAGCTAACATTGGGTAAGACAGCGATTCAGGTTGTAGCCTGCTATAGGTCCCCAACCATGTCCCAAGACTCACACCCACATTCCTAAGTACCCTGGAGAATATTAGGGCCCAACCTAACACTCTTATACTGGGCGACTTCAACTATCCCTCCATTAACTGGGAAAACTACTCATGTACCAATACACTTGCCCAACACTTTTGGAATTCATTAATTCCAGTGCCCTGGACCAACTAATTTTTACCCCCACTAGAGGTGGCAACATCCTTGACCTGGTCATTACTAACATGGGTGACTGTTGCAATACACCAATAGTCAACTCCAGTTAGATCCAACCACAAACCAATCATCTTAGAAATCCCCGTCCCTCCCACTCCCCCACCCCCCCACAAAGATAACCACCATGAAAAACTTCTCCAAAGCTAACTTTGGGCTCCTAAAAACAGAGGTGAATAACTTCACGCACCCATGCAAATGGATAATAGTTGAATGACCGCCAAATCATACACCAATGCACTGTATGGACACATACACAAATGCACGAATTTCGCCATACCCAATAGAAGCAAGACAATCTCCTCAAAAAAAGGCAAGCCAATCTGGTGTTCCTCTGCCATAAACAAACTCTACAACAGAAGGAGGAAACTGATGCGGAATAAAGTGAAATCCCAAGACTGGAAAAACTCTCTTAGTAGCCTCAACAAAAGGTTGAGATCCCTCATCAAATCCTCTAAAGCTAGCTATGAAAACAGAATTGCAGCAGATAGTAAAGACAACCATAATACCTTCTATAGTTATATAAAGAATCTCCATGGCAATACCCAGATTTGCTCTGAGCTACTGCACAATGGTACCTCCTATACTGAGCCAACAGATATTGCCAATATACTGGCCAACAGATTCAGTGCCAACTTTACCCCTCCCGCCCAAAGGCCCAATCACAATACAAGTAGATTGCTGGGCACCCAATATTACTGCTGCACAGGTTAAAACAGCACTGTCCAAGACCAAGAATATAGCTTCTATGGGACCTGACAATATACCTGGCAGTGTTCTACATGAACTACAGAGTTAACTGGTATCTCACCTGTGTGCCTTGTTCAATCACAGCTTCACATCAGGCTTTGTGCCTACCAAATGGCACACTGCTACAGTCATCCCTCTCTACAATAGAGGAGTGACTACAGACCCCAGGAACTATCGCCCCATTAGTCTGATGAGTCTGATATGCAAAGCTATGGAACATGTCATCATGGATCTAATAAACAAGGATATAGGGAATCTCCAAACTCTGGATCCTACACAGTTTGGTTTTGTGAAGGGTATATCGTGCCTGTTCAACTTGGTCAACTTCTTCGAGTCAGTCACCAGAGCTGTGGATGAAGGCAAGGTGGTTCATACAGCCTACTTTGATCTGGCCAAGCCTTTTGATACCATTCCCTACTCAGGAATTATATCATTAGGTGGGTTGCAAACTGGCTCAAAGATAGAACCCACAGTGTGAAAGTAGCTGACTCCAAGTCAAACTGTCGACCAGTCACAAGTGGAGTCCCACAAGGTTCGGTCCTGGGTCCTCTCCTGTTTGGTATCAACTTCTCTGAAGTTAAAGCCAACATGAAGGGACTCTGGCTGACAAAGTTTGCAGATGATTGCAAGTTGTGAGCTATTATTAACTCCCCAAGTAATGTTGACATCCTACAGAAAGGCCTCAATGAGACTAACGACTGGTGCCAGAACCATGGCCTTAAGCTCAATGCCAAAAACTGTGTCATCATCCTCATGGGAAAAACCCAGTTCCCTTAAATTACCACATTGATGGTAGTCCACCGAACACAGAAGGTGTTATAAGAGATCTAGGAACACAGGTTGCCAGCAACCTCTCTTTTGACCACCACATTGCCACTGTGGTCAGAAAGTCCTTCTATGTGGCACATCTCATTACTAAGGGTTTTGTATCCAGGAAGAAAGAGGTCATTGTCTCCCTCTACTCTTCCCTCATTAGGCCAATCATTGAGTACAATGCCCATTTGGCATGTACCTCACTAGACACCTGTGACAACTGGAGAGGCCACAAAAGTACCTCACAAAGAGGATCCTAGGCCTTAAACACTTGTCCTATATGGGCAGACTCAAAAAACTCCAACTGTTCTCTGTCTCATATTGTCTACTTAGAGGCGATCTCTGCTTGACCTACAAAGACATGTCTGACCCAGCACTGTTAGAAATGCTACATCTAACGAAATCCCAATCCCTCCACACCACATTCTCCAGAGACCTCAACCTCATTACCACAATCAACAGAACATGCTGGAGGGACAGGTTCATAACCCATAAACTGCCCATGCTATGTAATATGTCAAGCAGAGCACCTCACTGGCCCTCCTCAAGATGAATCTTGATGAGTGGATGGCAACTAGAAAATTCACTCCGGGGATCACTCCAGTGACTCTACTCAACAGAGGCACTAGGAAGTAAGGTCGGGTGGCACGATTCTAGGGTAATCCTTTGAGCTAGACTTGTAAAGGCTCCAGGGCCATTAGCCTGGTACACACCTATGAACCTATGAACCTATGTTTAGGTCCTTATTTTCTTGTTTATTGGAAATGTTTATATGAGTAGATAATATTAAATTCATATAAAATTAATGAATCAAATAAAACAAATTATAAATTATTTGTTATGGCTATTAAAAATACATAGAAATAAATTTAGTGGTAAAATTATATTCAGACTATCTGATGCTAACACTGAATGCTTTCAGAAATTATATTTTCAGATTCTCTTTATTTAAAAATGGAAATGTATATTATTTCCTATTGCATTTATGCAGGGTTATTTAAAAAGTCAATATGTGGTTACTATGGTCACACTTAAAAATTGAAATATAGTGTTATGGTATGATTATTTACATAAAAGTATAATGATGACACTATATCAAATCTTGATAAAATTTAATATAATTGATTCACATAGACTAATAATTCATTATATAACGGAAAATAAAAAGTTGTACATGCTATTTACATGATGAGTAAAATAAAATTCCAAAAATTATGAATATTTAATATCTATTATTCAAGGTGAAATTGCATCTAAATGGGGTTTTAAAGTCTATATAATTATAGTTAATAATAATAATTTAGATAAGACATTTTGGAAATATGTGGAAACAGTAGGAGTAAATCATCTGTTAGAAGAAAAAAATAAAAGCTTTAATATTAAAATCTATCAGTTTAACTTCAAGTTTGTATTGGAAAGTGTGTACATGGAAGTACATTCATAGAAATATTTCATCTTTTAAGATATAAATGTTTAATAAAGTTGAGAATTCAAAATGTTGGAGAGGTAATAAAATAACTAAAGCTGATTGGATTCAAATTTTTTATGGATTAGGAAAGATTAGATGAATATTGTAAAGAGATTATCTGTATAGAAAATTGTGACCGTACAACAGCAAGAACTTTAACAAATACTCCTTTTCCTTTGGAATAAGTAATAATCAATATAGAATGTTTTGAAATCTTCTTGTAGCTCTTAGAAAAGTTACCAGGGAATGGAAGTGTGATGAAATTCCCTCATTTAAAGATTTGTTACATATAGCCATTATTTTATTTAGCAATGAAAAAGAAATACAAAAATTAACATCTGTTAATTATATTATGTAAACAAGTTGTTGGGACAAGTTGGAGATGTTGATTGATAAATATAATTAGAATTAAATATATAGTTAATCATGCACTCTTTATATATTGAAGTATAGTTGCTGCATGGCATGGAAAATAACTTTGCCTTCCTTTCTCATGCATATATCATAAATATGTTAACTTCAATAAAAATATTTTGAAAATAAAAAATTATGCCAAGATAAAAATCAAGATAATTGGCTTTAACAATTATCTATTTAGTTGGTTTTATTCTAAGAGGATTCAGTATGTGTCAGCATGGAATGAGATGGTGTAAAGGCAGGAATTGCTTACACCTCTCATAGCTGGGCTTCCACATACTGTCTAAAGCCTTTAAAGACCCAATAGTACCTTTTTAGGCAGAGACCTGATACTGCACATTCCAACATATGAACAGAAAAATAATACTTGGCAAACAGTCATAGGGACCATAAGAGGTCTAGCCATATACACCTTTAAGACATCACATTCTTGCCACCCTTTATGAGTGCTTAATTGTGCCCACCTTCCAAAATTAGGAAGTAGATTAGTTGTACATTACAACCCTGGTGAAATATTATGTCTACCCTTCGAATCAACAAGACTGGCCCTAAAGGTAAATAAAGCAGTTTGTTGTTTGACGTGTACTGGTAACATACTCCATAGGCTGAAAAATACATTGAGATTGGAACCTATCTCTCCAGTGAGTCTTGATTATTTACTGGAGTAAATTTGTGTTCTTTGTGTAGGTGTTGCTAAATCTGCTGGTCTTGTGAAATAATGGGAGGTTAAATAAGACTGGTTCTTTAATGGCTTGCAAAGTGAGGCACGGGTCATCTCAGAACAACCGAGAGGTAACCGAGTAGAAGGACAATTGTTCCAGTTTTCAGGATAGTTAGAGGATTCAAAGACTTTAATATTTTGGTTAAGAAGCATAAGGATATTTGCAGGGGCATTGTATTTGATAACGGGTGAGATAAGTGAAGAATGTAGTGGTAGGTTGGCTTTTTGGAGCTTGAAGATAATCCCTGTGAGATTATTCAAGCCAACTAGAAGGATTTCCTGGCTATGGTAGAAACATGATGATTAAATGATAGAGAATTGTCCATGTAACTACTCAGGTCTCTCAGGACCAAATCTATCACTAATCTATGTGGTACCTTACTAGTCGCAGTTTTTCTCAAATTCAAATTCAGGCATCATCATAGCTGTGATACTTAATGAGTTGAGTGTAAACATGGAGGTGCCAGAATCTGATGCCTTCCAGCAGCTCAAACACAATCATATTTGTGTAGTCCCTTAGACATGGGTTTAGTGCAATGACAGCACTCCCTTTATACATGGGCTTAGTACATATCATAGCACCACAAAACAACTTTCACCTCCTCTGGAAAATTCAAAACAATAACCAGGATCCAAAAGGAAATTTCTCCATCTGCTTTTTCCAAAAATTGAAGACCACATAGTAAAAGCAGAAAATAATTTAATCTAGCATCTAGGTGTTACCATCTTCAAGGAATAAAAAACTACAAAAAACTCTGCCTCTTATATTCTCTCATTAATTACATTCAGTTGATCAAACTATAAAAAATTATCTCGTTAAAGCAAACATATCCAATTTAATTCATTATTTAAGCCTTTAGGAATCAATGTCTTTACTACGTGGTCTTCATTTGTTGGAAAAAGCAGCTGGAGAAATTTCCTTTTGGATCCCGGTTGTTGTTTTGAACTTAATACATATCATGCCTTCAAGCCTTCAGGTAACTGCAGGACGATTAGTTTTTATTTTTTCAGAAACACTATCATCTCATGTCAAATTACCCATAACCCTTCAAATTACCCACAACCCTAAATTTGATCTCCTAAAGATCCAAATCATCCATAACAATCTAACTATTACTGCATTACTAGCTATAAATCAGCAGTGATGCCTCCCAAAGATCATAGAAATTAAGTTACAAACCTCGGAGGGTTAAATATCAAACCAAATATCTTATTGCTAGAGGACTTTAAATACCCAAGCACTGACAGGCACACTTTCATCTCTGAAAATGAATATGCTCAGTGTTTCTTAGACTTTAAAAGCAATGAAATGGAGCAAATTGAAAATTAAACTATCCACTTGACATTCTAATATTCTTAATCTAATCCTTACTAACCTAGTATCCACTTGTACCCCAACCTACATCTACTTTGTGGTTAATCATGACCATACCTCATACATCTTTCTGTCAGGCCTAGTGATACCACTCAACCACCTAATACAAATATCTTTAGGGATTTCTCCAGGGCAAACTAACTTTAGCTTATAGAGGATGTAGGCAAAAATTCTCAGCACTCTCCAATCTAAAAATGGACCCAACTGAGAAGACTGCCATATTTATGTTCGACTTTTACCAGCACCGAAACAGCTGTAGAGAAAGGTCATTACCTATATTCCCTCAGTATAAGGGCAAATTCAGGTATAACCCTATTTGTTGGAACTCCCATATTAACAACTATATAGCAAAAGAAAGGGGTTAATGCAAAGTTGTAAGAAATCCACATTCCCCCTACCTCAAGATCACAATGAAGCAGGGCCGTAAGGACGTTTAAGAGCAATATTAGTAAATATAAAGAAGAGTATGAGGTTAAGTTCACTAGATACACAAAAAGAAACTACAAATCATTCTTATTTGTATCAAGAAGTTACAGAATAACATCAAACAATGTACTGAGTTCATAGATAATATCACCCATTTTGATCCCAGAAATATAATCGCTGTATTAGCAGAAACATTTAGTGCTAACATTACTCCACATAACTACATTGTTGCCACCACTGGCCATGAAAATCTAGTGTCCCCACTTCAAAACAAGTCATAGAATATCTGTCATACCTAAAAATAATATCTTCATAGGACCAGAAAACATCCCAGACTGCATTCTCATCAGTGCCAAGGATGCTTTATCTGAGCCTCTAATTTAATAGTCCAACCTCAGCCTATTTACAGGGTTTTACACTCTGTGGACCCATGTAATTATAGGCTCATCAGACTCCCCATCCTTGTATTCAAAGCCATGGAATATATCATAGCAGAACTCGGTTATTTATTTATTTATTGACATTTGTTAACTGGGTTGGACCAGCTGGGCTTGTGACCCATTTTCAGTAGAGACCCGAGGAGAAAAGCTCAAAAAAAAAAAAAAAAAAAAACACAAAACAGTTTACAGAGAATCAAAATTTGAGTAAAAAATATGGTCAAAATCAGTTATTCAAGAATGTTAGAGAGACAAAGGTGAAATGCAAACACATGATATATACATATCAATATTTTTAGAGACTAAATAATATATTTACATATTTACAAAAAGAGTTAAGTCCAACAGTATTGATTGTAGGGTTTAATAAGTATCCACAATAGTGGAGTACTTAGCTGTATGTGGAGGGACTAAAGCAGTACATAGTAGGGTTGTGGGGAGCTTAAGTAGGGGCTTGACAAGGACATATTTTGGAGTTGAGTAGATAAAGTTTAAGTTTTTCTTTAATGTGGGATGGGGGAATGATGGAATAAATGTATCTTGGAGTTTGTTCCAGGCTTGGGCAACAGAGTGTTTATATAGGAGATTGCTAGCTATTTTTTTGGGTTGGTAGATTTGTAGTAGTTGCTGATTAGAGGTACGGAGAGTCCACGGAGGAGTGTAGATACAGATGAAGGAAGAGAGAGCAGGGCAGGATGAAGGTTTGTAAAGAATGAAGTGTAACATTTAAGGTTGTGACAGCAGGAGAAGATGGGGAAATTCTAACCAGTGGAGAGTATTTAGGGCAAGGCAGTGATGTGTATTGTATGGAGAGTTTGTGATAAATCTAGCTATCTTGTGGTAAGTTTGTTGGAGTTTGTTTAAAGTAGTAGGTTGGATGTTGGTGAGTACTGGGGCAGCATATAGAAGGAAGGAGAGGAGAAGAGCTTGTGCAAGGCAGAGTCTGGCATTTGTAGTTGGAAATTTTTTGTTGCGAGTCATTTTTATGCTTTGGAGATGTGCAAGTAGAATTTGAGTTCATCATTTATCGATGACCCCAAGGAGTTTAGTGAGAGCTTCAGCTTGGATAACAGTGTTATTAGAGGAAGTAATAGTAAAGGTGGATTTGAGGTGAGAGAGAGAGATCAGGGGAAACATAATAAGAGTTTGGTCTTTTTAGGGTTGAGAATGAGTGGATTCCTGGACAACCACTGTTCAGTGGATAGGAAGGCCTGTTGAGTAAGAGTGTAGAGATTGGAGATATTGGCTGAGATGGAGATGAGAGTTGTGTCGTCTACATATTGGATGAGGGAGGATTGTTCACAAAAAGTATAGAGATCATTGGTAATGACATTAAATAAGAGGGGACTCAGGATGGAACCTTCTGGTACCCCAGTAGGGACAGGTAAGAATGGAGAAGTGGAAGAGAGCCATTTAACATATTGCTACCTGCAGGATAAGTAACTGGAGAACCAGGCAAGGGAGGAAGAAGATAGATTGAGATCTGCAAGTTTAGATAGCAGTAGGGGATGGGACACTGTATCAAAGGCTTTGGAAAAGTCAAGGAAGAGACATGATATGAGTTTGTTATTGTCTAGGGCCTCGGCAATGGTATGTGTAAAGGATAAGAGGGCAGTAGTTGTGCTGTGGTTGGGACGGAAACCATGCTGAGTGGGAGTAAGGAGGTTATGCTGGAGGAGGTAGTTGAGTAGTTGTGAGTGGATACATTTTTCAAGAATCTTAGAGAGGGGAGATGGAATAGCTATAGGTAGGTAGTTAGATGGGTCTGTAGAGTTTCCACCTTTATGCAGGGGAATAGTGAAAAAGGATTTCCATAGGGTAGGGATGGTGGATTCCTGAATAGATCTATTGATTAGTATAGACACTGGATAGACAATGGAGTCAGCAGCAAGTTTTAGGAAGGTAGGAGGTAGATTATCAGTGGAGGGAGTGCAGGGTTTGAGTTTGTGAAGAAGAGATCTGATGTAGGAAGTTGGAACTGGATGGAAAGAGAATAGTTGTTTGTTAGAAGGATTGAGAGGGGTAGGCAGAGACGTTGTGTTACAGTTGGAAGGTATGAGTGTTTGAATGGTTTCAATAAAGTGTTATCTGAGAAGAGTAGCAGTTTCCAGAGGAGATGTATTTGGGTAGGGGCAGGGAGTTAAGGGGCAGCCTGGAGAGAGAATTTTGTTAATATTTACCAGAACTTGTGAGGGTTGGATTTGTTATTGAATTGGGCAGAGTTATAAAAGGACTTTTTGTCATTATTGATTTGTTTTTCTGTAAGATTTCTGTGGTGTCTATAATTGTGTACCAGAGGTAATTCTTTTGTTTTGATCCAAGCATTCCAAGCTCTATCTCTTTTTAGCATAAGGGACTTAGTTTCTTTTGAGAGTCAGGGAGCATAATTAGGTTGCATTCTAACCTTCCTAGAGGCAGCAAGGGAGTTCAGGGTATTCAGTAAGTTGCTATTGAAGCTAGTAACTGCATTACTGAGAGGGACTTGTTTAAGGATGGACCAGTCAATGGTGGATAGAGATGAAGTGGACTACATTAAAATTATAGAGGTTTCGGCAATCTCTATAAAGGTGGGATTTGGGGGGTTGGATGGAGTATCTAAGGACCGAGGTGGGGAGGTGGTCGCTAGGTTGGTCTGGTAAGGTAGTGGGGTTGTGGTAGTGGTGAGGGGAGTTGTTGAGTATCCAGTCAATTATGGAGCCAGAAGATGAGTTTTTATGGAGGCAGGTGGGTGAAGATATCAGTTGATGGAAACCATGCAGGTTGATGCTGAGTTGTGGAGAGTCAGTTTTAAGTTTAAACCGATCTAGGTTAACATCACCTAAGATGAGGGTTTCGTAGGGAATATTGTGTGAAAATCAGGATAATATATTCTCTAAAGTGGATGAATTGTTTCTAGGAGGGATATAGATGGTGGTAACAGCTAATTTTGTGTAAGGGTTAGGTGGCAATTAAGGATGATGAGTTCAGCTGGGTGAAAGTCAGGGATGGGTGTGGGGAAAGGTGAGAGGCTTAGGCTACTGGAGTGTAGGATGGCTACACCACCCCCTTTTTTTGGGAATCTATCAGAGCGACAGATATTATAGCCTGGTGGTAGAATTTCATTGTTAGTGATATGTGGCTTAAGCCAGGTTTCAGATAAGGAAAGGATGTGAGGGTTTGTATGCATTATCCAGGCAAGGAAATTGGAGATTTTATTGGTTAGGCTTTGAATATCTAGAGAGTATATTGCCATGTGCTTGGATATGGACATTGGCAGTAACTCATCCACAGTCAATCCGTTCAGTTTTATGAAGGGCACATGCTGTCTCCTAAATGTACTAAGCTTCTTTGAAAAGGCTACAGAAACTGAGGACAGAGGTCATTCTGTGCATATTGCTTATTTTGATCTTGCCAAGGCTTTTCACGTTATCCTCACTAAGCTGATATTGAAACTTTAGGCAGATTTAATGTAGATCAAATTTAATGTAGATCCCTACATTGTCCACTGCATTGATTGCAAATTGACTATCTAATAGATCCCAAGTTGTATTTATTATTTATTTATTTGTTTGTTCTTTGATAGCTGGAAATGTCTGACTGAGCCAATGGCCCATTTTCAGGGAAGGCCCAGGAATAAGTTTCATAACTGATTCAAAAACATTTTAACAGTAGTTGATCAGTAATTATATACAATGAGAGAGAAGCCCTGTAACAGATTAAATATTTTACAATGAACTGGGGAGAAAAGTTCCACAAAACACACATAAAAATTTTTACAGTTGCTGATCAGTAATTATATACAAGGGGAAAAAATCCCCACAACAGATAAAAACACAAACAGATTAAAATACATTTACAGAAATATTACTAGGATAAATTGCGATCAAGAATACGGTGTGTAGTGCAAGAAGCAGGACACACTATAGAAGTGGATAGACTATGTCAAGAAAAGTAATACATAGTTATTCAAAACATTCAGTATATTTCTAATAATGTATGGAGGTGAAAACTAATCGAGTAGTGTGGTGCTAAAACAGAAAAGTAGAATGAGACGGCGGTTGTGAGCAGAAGGGAACATTAAGGACACGGAGAGAGAGTTGGTTATTATTAGAAACATGGGAATGTTATGGAAGAACACAAGACAGGAAATAAATAGTATGTGTTGGCTGAAGAGGTAGAAAAGCATACATTAGTTGATTGTTATCATTAAAGTGAGAGATTCTTTTGATGTTAGGCCATTACTACCTGCTAAGATACGGAGACATTAGCGAATTTAGAATGAGAAAGGCATGGCTATAGCGAGTAAGTCGTTATGCATCTGTTTTGTTAGTGGTACCCTCTCCAAATGTAAAATTGTAATTAGCCAGGTAGGACAGGGATCAGTTCTGGGCCCTTTCCTGCTTAACATTTATTCTACACATATGTGTGCCATTATTGCAGTGATGGGGTTGGTAAAGTTTGCTGATGACTCTAAGCTGGGCTCTGTTACTTTCACATCTACTGATGTTAAGCAGTTCTGGCAAGGGCTAAAGTATACGTATTCCTGGTGTACTGAAAATGGTCTTAAGTTAAATGTGAAAAAGTGCTATTTGATCACATCTTGCAATAAGCGTTCCTACTTATTTACTCTGCTCTAGGGATGAGTAACAGATCTTATTTATTCTGCTCTAGGGGTGAGTAACAGATTCATTCTTAGTCATTATATTACCTTCTAACTCTATTATATAGGGGCATCAAATTATCTAATCTTTTGTTTAATCATTGAATCTGTATAAAGTCAGTGGTTTTACTTACTTAATTAGGCACTTAACACTGTTGTGTATAGTTTATTAGCTGTACAATATGTGTCTGTAGGCTTTTTGTGCCAGTGGTTATTATTGTCATGCTCATGGTTGACAATTGTCTTTAATGTGCGGTTTGTGTTGCATACATAAATATAATAAAGATTTAAAAAAAACTGCTGCATAGTAGGACTTGGCAAAGCAATTATCCCACCTCATTCATTATAAATAGACATGGAGATAAAAGACGTGAACATTTGTGTGGACAACGCTCTCGCATCCCATAGTCTGGGCATCCTTCCATCTGGCCCAGTTAATTTCCAGGAAAACATTGTCAAGATACAAAAAAGTTATTCAACTGCTGTACACTTCTCTAATCAAACCCATCAGCATATGCAATGTCCCCTTTGGTATGTACAAATCTAAGCATATCATTCAATTGGAAAAACCCCAAAGATTTCTAATAAAAAAAATTAAAGGTCTTAAATACTTCACTTACCCCAATAGATTAGCATGACTAATTTAACAAAATTAATGCTGTGAAATTAGTTTTTTTTTTATTTGTAGTGGCTTTATTTTAATTGTTACAATAACATTGCTTTTAATCTAAACACGTATAAAATATCCATGATTTTTATAGTTCAGGGACCCAGGACCTTGATTTCTTAGTCTCCCACACGTGTTGTTCTCTGCAATAAAGGAAATTAAAAGTTGAAATTTATTTTGCACCTTAACATTCTGGTGCCATGAGATCTCAAATCTTTCAAGCTTTCTGTGTTCTACTGCACCATAAACTGCCACGGGACCCACTGTGACAGGTTTTCTGTCAGACAGATTTCTCTTGTGCCAGTACATCATTTTATTTCTCTCACCTTTAGCAGAGTTTTCTAGTTTCTGCAAGTAAGCTTTACTAACAATCTTTACATTAAATATAATTGTATGTGTCAGGCAGACCCATGAGAACTCATGGTTTTGTGGTTTGTTTTGATGACATTTTGGGAGAATTTTTTTCCCAAGAAAGTGACTTTTTCTTATGCGAGATACAACAATTTGAAGGAGTACTATTTGGGGAGAACTATAAGGGGAGAACTATAAGGCAGGCATGTTTAAGTGTGGTAGCTGTAAGGTTTGTGCATGGGTGAAAAATATGTCAGGTACCAAAATCAATGGCAGAAAATATCTTGCCATTGATTATTTCAACTGTTGTTCATGTGGGATGGTTTATTTAGTGGGTGTGAGTGTGTTCTCACTAAATGGTATATAGGTCAGACTAGCAGAATGGTCAAAGTCCGAATATTAGAACATTTGGGGGACATTAGAAACCAAAGTTTGGAAAGCCCTAACATGGGGGTTTTGATGATAGTTTGTTTTTTGTGTGCTGGTTAAACCTCGTTTAATGGACAGAGACAATTCTGGATTAAAATTGTTGGGATTGGAAAGCAAATTTATATTAAATTACAGAACACTTACACCTAGGAGATTAAACTTAGATATAAATTTGAATGTTTGAAATTTTATAGTTTGTGTTTTTATATTGTTATTATTGGAAATGTATAATATTTGTTCAGGATCATTGCAAGCATGTTAGCACTTTAAGGATGTTTAATTAACCAATTATTCAATTGTGTATATTAATTTATGGGTGCATAAAAATGGCTGCATGGTGTATGTTAAATTATTCCTGTGAAGGCTTTAAGCCAAGGTACCAGAAAAGTAGTAAATTATTTTTGCAGCATTGCAGTGGCTCTGTTTTTCTATAGATCTATGAGAATGCCTGATGCACCTCTGCCCTAGAAGTTGGAGTTACAGAATGAGGACAAATCTGTATTTCAAGTCTCTCTGTTCTGTTTTACAGATTTATCATAAAACTGTAGCTAAGGCTTTGAGACAGCCTACCGGAAGTTGTAGATGGGGAACATACCATGCATTGCAGTCTGGGGACTTTATTTACATTAAAACATTTTCTCAAAATAACTTATGTCCCAGATGAAAATTATCCTCCTTGGTCTTGCTCACAGCCGCTACTGCCATCTGATGCAAAGGAATGCCCACCTGGATCCATGCTATGCATGTAAAGAAGACCCTCTCTCGTGATGAGTACAGCTAAAATGCCATCAACATTACCCATGTGCAGGAGCAGAACCTATCACAAACTGCACCAGATGAAAAAATAGGGACATCACTGCATCCGAAAATAATATGGCATCCAAAAATAGAGATGAAAGACGTTTCTACTTTGCTATCCAAACTAAATCTGGAAGCGAAAGCGACTGATTTGCCTTTTGAACTAGATCCAGAGGTGAAATTGAGTGACTCCATTACATCATCTTGGTGGAAATCAAATTCGCTGACTCTTCTTAAACATCAACAGGGTTTTTTGTTGTTTCTGAAACAAACATCAAAGATCCAGTATGGTTTTTGAACAATGGCCTAGATTATACCTTCAGTAACCAAAATTACTTTGTAAAACAGCTCACAGCCAGTCTTCCAGTTAAAGTTCATTTGAAAATCAACTTCTTATGAGCTATAAACAAGCAATTCAACATGCATGTTTGTAATTTCTTCAAAACCCTCCCTAGCTACAATATACTCAATTTTCGTATGAGCCTATTATTGGAACAGTTATTTTAACTTTGATCTTCATCCTGTTTCAATTGCTTTTGCCATCAGGAGCTGTGAGAATATCATTATCTGCAACCAACAAAACTGTGTACCGAACCATTTCTTGTTAGACATAAATGTAGCACTAAAACTAGAGACAGATGTTTAGTTAGAAAAGAGTCAAAACTCCAGCGGTGCCCTGCATTCAACACTTTATCTGCTGTTGTACACACACACACACACACACACACACACACACACATATATATATATATATATATATATATATATAGATGATATATAGGTTTACCTTGAAAATCTTGAAAGGCAACCATTCGACTGCTCACAAGGTTGAACGTTCATGCCAAAATTAGAAATTTTTGTGCTCCAAATGTCAATCCTGGTAATGTTGATACATTACACTTCAGTATTATTGACATTCCCACACTGACATGAACATCCGGTGATGTTCAACTAATGTTTTGCAGGAGGGGCAAGCCCCCCCTGCATATTATATATACAAACTCTGAGATCGCACTACAGTAAGGAAAAGGGTATATTTGCTGATCCTCACTGTAGTGCGATCTCCAATCAAAATCTCGACCTCAGATGTGCAAATGCACACTGGCATTCACTAAAGTTGCTTCGACCAATGCTTCATTTGTCATTACAGAAGTCAGGACATGTACATTCGATCATCTAGGTTTCATGTAACTGCCAACTGCCTTTCAAGATTTATATATATATATGGTTCTACCTGACATAATCGAAACCACACAACACCGACAACCACATCACCGACACCACATATTCGACAGTCCATAAACACGAAACCACACATAACCGACAACGAAATAACCGACGGTACACAAACACGAAACCCCATACACTGCACACACCACAATAACAATTGAAAACAAAACACATCCCCATTCCACAAACCACACACACAACACAAGCACACCAAAATCCTTACAAGCCCACACTAAACCTTACCCTAACCCTAAGGTCCGTCACTATCGCACACTTACCTACCGCTCCTAACCCTAACTCACTTAACCGCCCCTATCGCTCCTAACCCTAACTCACTTAACCCACCCTATCGCTCCCTAACCTAACTCACTTAACCCTTTATCGCTCCCTAACCTAACTCACTTAACCCACCCCTATCTCCCTAACCTAACTCACTTAACCCACCCCTATCCCCACAGGCCGTCAATCTCCACACTTACCTGCCTCGCACACTACCGTCCGTCACTACCGCATACTCACACAGCCTTTCCCCATGTCGGCATCCTCGGCGTTGGTGTTGTCATCCGTCGTGTCGGTCTTCTACATTGTCGATGTTCTGCCACTCGGGATTCGCGTCGGTCTTCTTCACTTTCGATCTTCTGGAGCTCCGGATTCCGATGTCGGTCTTCTGCGCTGTCGACGAAGTCAGGTAGAACCATATATATATATATATATATATATATATATATATATATATATATATATATGGGTCTACTTTCATAGACCGAAGCGCCACTATACCGACACCCGGAAGACCGAGACGGAACGACCGAACAGGTAGGTTACCGAAAACGCGATATCCCGACGGCTGTGAGACTGACAACGGCAGCGTGTGAGCGCGATACGGTAAGTGTGCGAAAGTGACAGATGTAGTATTGGGGAGCGGACAGGTAAGTGTACGATACTGAGGGATTTTAGGATAGTGTGTGGAAAATGTGAGTGTGCGGTGGTGTCGGACTAAGGGTTCCGTGAGGTAAGTGTGTGGAAGTGACGAGAGCTGTGTAGGGTAGTGTTAAGTGTGTTAGGGTTAGAATGCGGTGGAGTGAGTGTGCGATAGTGATGGGCTGAATGTTTTAGGGTGTGTTAAGTGAGTTAGGGTTAGGGTGCAGGTAGGGTGAGTGTGCGATAGTGACGGTGTTGGGGTTTAGGGTGTGTTAAGTGAGTTAGGGTTAGGGTGCGGGTTGGGTAAGTGTCTTGGTAGTGTCGGACGTTAGGGTTAGGGTTTAGGTTAAGGTTAGTGGATATGTTGTTGTGTGCAATGTGTATTTGGCGTTTTTTGTGTCGGTGTTTTGGTGTTCGGTATGTTGAGTTGTCGGTGTGGTGTGTTGTCGGTTGTTTGGGGTGGGGAAAATGTGTGTCGGTGATTCGTACGTTCGGTCTATGAAAGTAGACCCATATATATATATATATATATATATATATATATATAGATATGTACATACACACACACACACACACACACACACACACACACACACACACACACACACACACACACAAACACATATTCTTGGGTTTGTGCATATATGCCTACTGCATATTATGGGGGAATTCCATTAATTCCAATACAACTGACTGATACTGAACTTCATACATCATTGCACACTATTTTCTCACTAAAAATCAAAAAGCCAAACACACCTATACCCCTTTTCAGTAATATCACTTCAGCTATCAATGACTGTTAAAGGACATGTTTGCTATTGTAAACACAAAACACTTTCTGTTGGTAACAGCATTTGCAATTTCACTTGGAATATTTATGACTGGGCTGGTGGGCAAGGTATGCCAACATTGCATGAATACTGTTACTTTTTTTTGGTAATCAGGCTTATCCCTGGTTACCTTCCGACTTGTCTGGCGAGCAAGGTATGCCAACACTGCATGAATACTGTTACATTTTTTTGGTAATCAGGCTTATCTCTGGTTACCTTCCGACTTGTCTGGTGGGCAAGGTATGCCAACACTGCATGAATACTGTTACTTTTTTTTGGTAATCAGGCTTATCTCTGGTTACCTTCCGACTTGTCTGGTGGGCAAGGTATGCCAACACTGCATGAATACTGTTACTTTTTTTGGTAATCAGGCTTATCCCTGGTTACCTTCTGACTAGTCCGGTTGTTGTTACATAGGCCATGTTATTCCAGCTATGTGACATACAAACACTTTACTTAATGAAAAGATGTGGAATGTTCATCGCCGGAGGGATGCCAAAGGGATTCTGAACCCAACTACAAAGACAGATGCTTCTTGGGTTTGTCATCATGCTGGTTAAAAGATAGCTTTTAAAGGACTTGCATACATGAATCGTAGTGATGGAGTTATTTCTGTAGCAAGACTTTTACCTACTTATGGGGCAGTAAAATCCATCTGGGAGTTGTGGAGGTTATCTAAGCTTTTACACATACTAAGTAATGCCACCTTATAATTCTAAAAATGATTGCTATGCACAGTGTGGTGCTACAAAATTGAATGACACTTGATTTCATTCTTGATGCTTCTAAGGGGGGTACTTGAGCACTCATCAAAGCAGAGTGCTACTCATTTATTTTTGATAACACTGGTGCCAGTCATAGTCACCTAAAAGTTATCCAAGAACTTGCTGAAATGCCCTATGGTGAAGAAGCTGTCAGTTCTCAATGGGCATGGTTAACTAATCTCTTTTCTGGTTGGGGAAGAGGTATTTTGAAATGTTTCCTACTTGTTGCAATAATCGTATTACTTTTAAGATTTATTTTGTTTATGAATGTAGAAAAACTGTAAAGTTACAAATTAATTTTTATTTATTTATTTATTGCATTTGTTTACCGGGAAAGTCCGCTGGGCCTAAAAGAGCTCATTTTCAGTGGAGGCCCAGGGAGAAAAGCTCCACCAAGAACATAGATACAGAAAATATTAAACATTAATTGGTACAAAAGTAGATACAGTGTTACATTAAAGTAATATATACAGAATACATACGTAAACGGAATTTTGTTGGTTGCCGGATGAATTCAATCAGAGAGGTATAAACAGTGATATATTACTCAGCATTATTATACCACTATCAGCAATTGATAAAAATAATAATTATGGAGAAAATATCATCAGTCAGTAGTAGTAAAAAGCATAGGAGTTTAGTTATCATATAAGGAGAAGCCAGAAGTTAGGTTATACAGCAGGTACATAGCCAGGAAGAGTTGAGATGATTTTTCAGCATTTGTTTGAAGGTGGTGGTGATGCCTGTGTTTCTTATAGAAGGCGGAAGTGAGTTCCATAGTTTGGTGATGGTGAAGGCATAGAGGAGATGACCAGCAGGTAAGGTGGGCTTTTCTACTTTTAGAAATGGAGGATTTTCAGATCTAAGATGCCTGCTATGTTGGTATTGGGCAAGTAGAGTAGAGAGAGCAGGACAGTCTGTGGATCTGTAGATTATTTTGTGCACTGTAGTTAGTTGGGTGAATGAGGCCAGGCTCCCACTGTCTGTTCTTACCACTTTTTACAGGGGAGCTATCGAAAGCATCCTCACTACCAACTTCATAGCATGGTTTGACAACTGCACAGTTGCTCAGAAGAAGAAAGTACAGAGGGTGCTGAGGGTGGCTGAGAAAATCCTGGGCATAAATCTCCCTTCTGTTCAGGAGCTTTTCTTTACAAGAGCAAGAAAGAGAACTGATTCGACCCATCTGGCCCACAACTGGTTCTCACAACTTGTGTCTGGAAGGAGGTACCGCAGCTTCCACTGCAGGACTACCAGATTCAGGAACAGTTTGTATACTACAGCTGTGAGACTTAGCAACTTGGGCACCAACCATAATACCTGATACATTGAAGCCTCTTTCTTAATTTAATTCTGCTGCTCTGAGCTATTACCGCCAGTATTACTATTACATAATATGATGGCTATACTGAATCACGTCTAAGGTTAACAAGTGAATACGGTAACTAAACAGCTGCTATTCACTATTCTCTATTTATTCTCTATCTTAATGGTGAAGGGGTTTGGTGGTGCGTATTTATTTATTATTTATCACTGGATAATGGGTATTGAGTATTTTTGTAATGTGAACTACCTCTTGCATGTCATACGTGCTATTTTCTTTCTTATATTATTCTTTGATACCGCTGTATCAGTGTTATTTGCACTGCATTTTTCTCGTGAGCTGGCATTTGTAATTTTGTTTAGGCTACACTTATGTGGTCCTAAATGACAATACAGTTTCTTTGAATCTCTTTGAGAGATAGTGGGGGAGTTCTAGCCAGTCTAATTGTTTCAGTGAGTTACAGTGGTGGGATGAGAATTTGGCCATGGTGGAAAATTTGGCTATTCTGTTGTAACACACATCAAGTTTGAATTTTGTAGAATTTTGGATAGTAGTCAGGAGAGGGGTGCCATAAAGGAGAGGGGGTAATAAAAAAGGTAGTTGCAAGGTTTTGTCTCAAAGAGGCTAAGAAAGTATTGCTGCATGTAGAGCATACCAAGCGTCTGATGTGTTTTTATGATGTTATTGTTTATGTGTAGGTCAAAGTTAAAGTTTTCATCTATAATAATGCCTAGTAATTTAGTGTGTGGGACAACGTCTACAGTGGTATTATCTTGGGCCTGAATAGTGATGAGTTTTTTATCTAAGGGAGTGGTTTTCTTAGGAGTAAAAAGTACTAGTTTAGTTTTTTCAGATTTAGGGCAAGATGATTTTAAGCATCAAAGAGCCAGTAGAGGTGAGGGCATTCTGGGTGATTTGCTGGAATTCAGAGATGGAATTTGCAGTGCATATTATTGTAGAGTCGTTAGCATACTGGATAACTGAGCATTGTGGGAGAGTGGAGTGAAAGTTGTTAATAAAGATGTTAAATAAGGGAGGACCAAGTATGGAGCCTTGGGTACCCCGTGGAAGTATTGAGGAAGGGAGAGTAAGACTGAATCAGACTGAGTCATTGGCAGTGACCATATTAGACAGAAATCATAGTGAAAAAAGAATAAAATAGTGTTACGACAATTTAGTAAGCTATATAATAATCCTTATCAGGGGAATGTTTAAATGGAGAATTTTTAACAAATAATGATGCAAATAATTCAAACTGTGCTTTTATTCCATCAAGGCACAAACGTGTTCATTGCATATAAAGACTATCCCTGGGATTCATTATACACTAAGTGTCCTGAGTGAACAGAACACACAAGTGTAGCTCACACCTTCTGCCCCCTAATTTTGGTTTTCCTACTGATTTTATGCAGCATTAAATATCGAGGGGGTTAATAAAGGTTACCACAAAGTGTAGACCAGCTGTATACTTAGTGACTAGAAAGCACAAAAAATGTGGTAGGGCATAGATGTTCTTGAATACAGATCATGTAAACTTAATGATTATATAAATATTGTGCATGTCAGGGATACAAGGAAGCTGCATCTAAAGACTGTCTGATCCAGAGCATATCTAAACAATCCTACCTTGCTTTGTGATTTACTGTGGAGGTGACCGGTAAGTGAAGTTTTTTTTTTGTTTATATTGTATTTGTTATCATTGTTTTTCACTGTTTGTTGATAGGAAGGGGTAGCTTGTTAACAAGATTTATTTTGATTCATATTTTGTTGTTTTACCTTTAATTTCACTGTTGGTTATTGGAAAGTGATAGGTTTTAGACAAGCAAGCTCTAGTCAGCCCAAGGTGCCTAGACAGCTATAAATTCATACACGCTGCACAGAGGAAAATCCAGAGCATATCTAAACAATCCTACCTTGGTTTGTGATTTATTGATTTTTACTGTTAAGAAGAAGTGTGACCACAAGCGATCTTGAAGTAAAGGAATTACAGCTTTTCTCAGGCTTGCAGAGCTTGTACAGTCAGAACAACTTTACTGTACTTACTTTAGTATTTAGTTGTATATTGCTTGTGTGATTATTTTGTCAGAGAAATTGATTTAAGTTCTCTCTGAATTCTGCGGTCACTGATATTGGTTATTCTTTTCTTTTAAAATATTTTATTTGTTTGAAGCTGAATATGGTCCTTAAATGAGTATGCAATTAATGATTTGCTAATGCACAAATATCTAGTACAGTATAATAAATGCTATGCATATTTAAATATAACAGCTCATAACACTGGTGATCTGTGTTCCTTGTGTCAAAAGTTGGATGAATTGCTTAGCTTTATTTGAAGTAAATCTAGACTTACTGATAACAATTGTACTGGTACAATTAGCACGGCTTGGAAAAGTGTTGTTACATATATTAATGACTGGATTTGTGAGATAAATAACGTTAGGCAAAAAACAAATAGAACACATTTAGGAAATGATGCATCTATTATCTGATCATTCAACCCCTGTGAAACAAGACAATGCCCCTGACAACTTGGGAATTCTGGATGCAAGCATTCAGCAATCTGACGATCCAGATTGTTTAGAAGGAAACACAAAAAGAAAGAAAGGAAGACGTTCACAACAAATAACAAGGAAGAAAAAACATGATTAATGTCTGTAAAGTAAACAGAATACATACTAAAAAGGACACTGCTTTGTTATGTAACACGTAGGTTACCGGGAATGATAAAACCTTCAGTCTACAGAAAAAGGCATCATTTTTTCCAAAAGAGAAGGTAGAAAAAAGAGGCAAGGGCAGGTGAAATGGAAGAAAACAAAACTGAATGTGGAAGGATTGAAGAACATCACTGTAAGAAAAAAGAAGAGAAAGACAGATGTTGACTGCATGGCTCAAGCTGTGGATTTACAACACCAGCTGGGTGAGAATTTAAACCCAGAATTGTTGAACATGCTCCATCTTAGCAAAACCAAATCTACTCGAGCTACACGCTCTAGGGATATAAACCTCAACACAACAATGAATAGAACATGCTGGAGGGATAGATTCCCTTTGCAGAGACTTCCCTTACTATGGAACAGGGTCCTGATCTACATAAGACAGAGCCCCTTACTATCACTCTTCAAGAGGAACCTTGATGAGTGGATGGGTAACAGAAAGTTCACACCTGGGATCACACCAACAGCACTACTAGATAGGGGCCAAGGGTACTAGCTGCTAGTACAAGGGTCTAAGGAACTACTAAAGGGGCGGTGAATACTGCACAACGTGGCTGGGTTAATATATGCCTTCAGGCAGATAGCCCAGTACCAACCTATGAACCTATAATACACACTGAAAACAGTGAGATTAATAAGACTAATGGTGATGAAGATCTATCCTTCGTAACAACTGATAGAGCAGATATTATTGTATTAGAAGCTGAATATTCTTCAGAGCTGGCCAGCAAAGATATTTTTGTAATTGGTGATTTGATTATTAGTGGAACTGATGCTTATATTTGCAGAGATGATAATGAACACCGAGTAGGGTTATGCTTGCCAGGAGCAAAAATAGAAGATGTGAGACAAGCCTTGGAATGCCTTAATGTAAGGAAGTATGGATCTGTTTTTATTCATGTTGGTACAAATGATCTCATCCGCAAGGACTCTCTGACTTTTAGTAGGCAACTAACAGCTCTCTTAGATAGTATAACTTGTACTGGTGTTAGGATGTATTTTTCACAAATCACCTATAGAAAGGATTGTCAGGTCACTGTGAATGAAAATGTCCTGTTTTAAAAATTGGAAATGTGTAGAGCATCCAAACCTAGTTTTCGGCACATGTGTTAAAACAGGATGGTGTGCATTTGTCAATATCAGGGAAATTAATTTTTGCAGCAGATATTTTGCAATATTTGACAAACACTAGGCAGGATTTTTGCCAGGCTGGAAATTTAATAGTTCACAGATAATAACATTTGATGCATCTCTGATGGTTGTTAATGCTAGAAGCATTAATAATGAAGTTTTTTATTGGAAAATTTGTTATGTTCCCACAAAATTGATGTTGTTATTGTTTGTAAAACATGAATAAAGAACAATGAAGGGAAAACAGTTCCGTCGGAGTATACATGTTTTTACTGTAACAGACATGCCAACAAAAAATCAGTTGGAGGGGTTATGACAGGAATTAAAGATAGTTATGAGAGCTGTGATTATTACATGTTCAGTGATAACACCAATACTATAGATTATGTAACTGTGACAAATAAAGACAACCCTGAAACATACAACAGTTGTTGGAGTGTATAGATCACAAAAGTCCAGTGCAGGCGACCTACAGGAATTCATACATTTCCTTCATGAAACACAGGAGAGACAAATAATATTAGCTGGAGACTTAAATTTACCTGAAACAGACTGGAATAATATTGATTCAACAGCATTAGTAAGGGAATTATTCACAACATGTATTCAGGAACAACAATTGATTCAGATTGTAAAAAAAAAACTACCAGGAGAATGGAACATACTAGACGTTGTTTGTGTTCCTAAAGAAATTACTGTTACTTTAAGTCAAGTTTTACCACTACTGATGTGTAGTGATTATGAGGTTATAAAGGTTAATTTGTTGCTAGATAATTCTGCCAAATTGAAATCTAAACCAATGCACAGAAGGTTAATAACAGATTATATAGAAACAAAACAGTCACTATGTACAACTAACTGGAGTGATACATTCAGTGGAAAGTCTGAAGAAGGAATGTGGAAAGTTTTGAAAGAGAAATTATTTGAATGCAAAAAAATAAAAAAAAAATGTTTAACATCAGGATCTAGGCATGTAACATCAGGGGGGTATATTTCTATAAGAACAAGATACCTGATTAAGGTGGGAGACAAAAAATATAAGAAATGGAAGAGAGGTCGAACTACAACTTTGAAAACTAAAATAAACGAGCTGGACAAACAGATTAAGCATAGTGTGAGACAAGATAAAAAAATTGAAGAACATTTATATAAAAATATTGGGCATAATAGGAAACCTTTTATAGATGCATAAAGTATGAAAGGAGTAAAGACATGCAAATTGATAAACTGTGTGCAGATTTTAAAACTTATTCTCAGTCACAACAGATTATAGACATATTTACAAAATCTTATCCAAAACAGTTTGGCTCCACAAAAGGGGTGAAAAGTTGTCTTAGTGGCATCCAGGTAACCTCACATACTGGAATCATATTAGATTATATTGAAAAAGAACTGTGCAAACTGGATTCAAACAAAGCACAGGGAGGAGACGGAATTAGTAACAATGACCTGAGAACACTTCAGCAAGAACTTACAGTACCATTATATATGTTATTCACTAGGTCATATAAATATGGGGAGATTCCTCAAGATTGGCAACATGTGCTTATTAAACCCATCTTTAAGGTAAAGGGGGTAGGGCAAACCCAGAGTCATATAGACCCTTAGGTCTACTTTCATGTTGTGGAAAAATAATGGAGAAGGTAATATTGAATACATTATTGTCAGCACTGGGTAGGTTGGTACTTAAAACCATATATCAGCATGCATATGTTGAAAATAGACCTATTGCCATCTGTAATATGATATTCTATAACAATATAATAACAGCTATGAAAGAAAAATTGTGCTGTGATGTTATTTATTTAGATTTAACTTCAGCATTTGACAGGGTCATACACAAAATGCTAATCAATAAATTAGTACAACTGGGTATTGATGTACTCTTGAGAAGATGGATAGCTGTACGGCTTACAAATAGGACATGGCAAGTATCATACAGCAACTGGACAGGTGAAATTCTTGGTTAGAGTCAGGGTGTCCCACAGGGCTCTGTCCTAGGCCCTTACTTGTTTAGACTGTAACTTTCAGACCAAACTTTTTCATCTGAGGTGTTCTACAGTCTATATGCAGATGAACTGAAACTGGGTAAACTGATTACATGTGTTACAGATAAGGCATGTCTGCAAAATAACGACTGAATTGAACATTTGGGCAGTGGAGAATAATATGCTGATAAATAGATCAAAAACTAAGCATATGAGATTTGGGAGACATAAACTGAAAGGTGAATACTTAATTCAGCACACAATGATTGAAACTGCAGACTCATTTAAAGACCTGGGCATATGGGTAAATCCAGCTATGAGATTTTTTAATCATATCAACCAATTGGTTAATGCTAGTTATAGAACTATAGGTTGTACAAAATGATTTATAAAGTCTAGGAAATCAGAAATAATGAAGTCATTGTATGTTCATAGGTTCATAGGTAGGTGCTAGGCTATCGGCCCAAGAGCCTAAGTAAGCCTAGCCAACAAGGTTCCATGGATTACGCCACCCAAGAAAGTTAATTTCCTGTGCCCCTGTTGAGCAGAGGCACATAAGTGACCCTGGGGTATATTTCCTATTTCCCATCCACTCATCAAGATTTTTCTTGAAGAGTGCTAATGAGGAACTTTGCTTGACATAAATAGGTAGCTTGTTCCAGGGTATAGGAAGTCTCTGGGACAGGAATCTATCCCTCCAGCATGTTATGTTTATTGTAGTGACAAGGTTTAGGTCCCTAGAGAGTGTAGCTCAGCGGGATTGGGATTTCTTTAGGTGTAACATGTCCAACAGCTCTAGGTTTAACATAGCTTTATATGTTAGGCAGAGATTACCTCGGAGTAGGCGATATGCTACAGAGTAAAGCTGGAGTTTTTTGAGATGGTCAGTGTAGGGCATCTGTTTGAGGCCAATAATCCTCTTTGTGAGGTACTTCTGTGGCCTTTCCAGCTGCTGAAATGTCTTGTGAGGTACATTTCAAAAGGGGCATTGTACTCTATAATGGGTCTAATGAGTGCTGAGTAGAGGGAACAATGACCTCTTTTTTCCTGGATGAGAACCCGCTTGTTATGAGGTGTGCCACGTAAAAGGATTTCCTGACTACTGTGGTGATGTGATTATCAAAGGAGAGGCTACTGTCCACCTGGGTCCCAAGGTCTCTTATCACACATTCAGCATTAAGTAGACTGCCATTTATGTGGTAGTTCATGGGGTACAAAGTTTTTACAAAAGGGAATGACAATGCACTTTTTTGCATTGAACTTGAGGCCATTCTTCTGACACTAGGCATCTGTCTCAGTGAGGCCCTTCTGTAGGATGTCCACATCATTCAGGGGCACGACTATGGCTCCTAGTTTGCAGTCATCTGCAAACTTCATTTGCCAGAGGCCTTCTGTGTTAGCCTGTAGTTCAGAAAAGTAGATACCAAACAGGAGAGGTCCCAGGACTGAACCCTGTGATACTCCACTTGTCACTGGTGTGAAGTCAGATTTGGAGTCTGCAACTTTTACAGTGTGGGTTCTGTCAGTGAGCCAGATGGCAACCCATCTTGTGACATAGGGATTTATACCTAGTTTAGTGAGTTTAGCTATAATTCCAGAAAGGGGGAATGTGTCAAAAGCCTTGGCGAGGTCAAGATAGGCTGTGTAAACCACCTTACCCTCGTCTACGGCTTTGGTGACTGCCTCAAAGAAGTCGATCAGGTTCAGAAGACATGATTTGCCTTTCACAAACCGAAACTGGGTGGGGTCCAGAGTTTGGAGGTTACCAATGTAATTGTTTATGAGTTCCATGATGATATGCTCCATGGCCTTGCAGACCAGGCTCATCAGGTTAATAGGATGATAATTCCCAGGATCGTTGGTGGCTCCCCCTTTGTGGAGTGGGATAACTGTTGCTGTGCCCCATTCAGTGTGCACAAAGCCTGATGTGAGACTACAGCTGAACACGGTGCTTAAGTGCGGAGCCAGTTCATTCTGAAGTTCATGTAAAACACAGCCTGGGATGTTGTCCAGTCCCATGGATGGTGTGTTTTTGGTTTAAACAGTGCAGCTTTTACCTGCATAGATGTGATTACAGGGACTCTGCATTCTTCCTGTATAGATATGGGCCCTTTAGGGGGTGAGAGGGGGGTAAAGTTAGCACTGAACCTATCTGCCAGGATATTGACAATATCAGTTGGTTCTGTAATTTTCATGCCGTTGTGTTGTAACTCAGAGCAGATCTGGGTGTTGCCATTGAGATTCTTGACATAGCTACAGAATGCTTTAGGGCTACCCTTAGAATCAGTGGCGATTTTGTTTTCGTAGCTAGCTTTGGAGGATCTTATAAGGGATCTGAGCTTCTTATAGATGCTGGCCAGGGAGCTCCTCCACTCATGGGATTTTACTCTCTTTTGCAACAGTTTCTTCCTTCTGTTGTAGAGTTTGTTTATGGCAGGGGACCACCAGATCATCTTCCTTTTTTTGGAGGATAGCGTCTTGGTTCTGTTTGGGATAGCACAATCCATGCGCTCGTGTAAGTGCTTATAGACTGCATTTGTATAGGATTCAGCAGTCGTAATTGTATTGTCCATATGTATGGGTGTGATGAAGTTCACCACTTCTGTCATAAGAAGCATGAAGTTGGCTTTGGAGAAATTCTTTACTGTGGTTTCCTTAATGGTGGGTGGGGGCAGGATGTGGATATCTAGGGTGATTAGCCTATGGTCAGATCTGACCAACGAGGAGTTGACTTCAGGTGTGGAACACCATTCACTCATGTTGGTAATTACTAGGTCTAGGATATTGTTGCCCCTGCTGGGGGTGTGGATAAGTTGATACAGGGCATTGGAATATATGAATTCCAGAAAGCGTTGAGCGAAGGAGTTCGTACATGAGTAGTTTTCCCAGTTAATGGTGGGTAGTTGAAATTGCCCATTATTAGGGTGTTTGGTTGAACCCTAATATTTTCCAGTATATCAAGAAAAGAGGAGTGGGAATCCTGGGGCATGGTGGGGCATCTGTAGCAAGCTACAATTTGGATTGCAGTTTTGCCCAGAGCTAGTTGCACTTGGATAACCTTGGATGCATTATTCTGTGCAACTAGCGTGGAGGTGTGGATATCCTCAATGAATACGGACACACCTCCACCTTTGATGTTCTGGTCCAGGTTAGATGACCAAAAAGTGTGGTATGAGTTATAGCCTGGTAATGCAGGGGTGCTCTCTAGAGCCTTGAACCAGGTCTCAGTCACTGCACAGATATCGATGTTCTTCATTTTAAGGAGTGCTATGAGTGAGTGCATTTTGAGATTTAGACTTCTAGCATTGAGTAGCATTACCCTCAGTTTTTGCTTGCCTGTTCCTGTTATGGTGGTAAATTTGCCACTTGAACCTTGCCTAAAAAAGGCACTATATGAGGCGGCAGGAGCCTTAGCCATTATCCTGAATCCTAGGAACGACAGGTGCAGGCCATCTCTGACAAAGCATCATGGTCTGTTGACCATGTCATCCCAGGCAGACAGATACTGGATCCCCTTAGAATTACACCAGAAGCTTAGCCAATTGTTGAAGTAAATAATTTTGTTCTTGTACTGCGGTATCATTCTGGACGATGGCAGGATGCTACTCAGGGCTAGGGTCATACCTGCTCTTCCACGTCTCTTTTCATGTTATCCAGGGAGGTACATCTCAGGTCATTCACACCAACATGGACAATGACAGAGTCATATTTGTACTTGTTGTGGAGTGACCTGAGGGCATGGGTTATCTGGCGGATCGTGGCGCCTGACAGGCAGCTGACAGTAACTTTCTCCTTGTTAGCCTGGTGAGTGAGGCGTCAGTGTGCCTGACTATAGAGTTACCTATGACTAGTGTGTTGGGTACGTTGGTTTGCCTTATGGGCTGTGGTTTATTGGCACACTGAGTCTGTGGGCTATGTGTCATTTGGGTTGTGCTGGGGGGTGGAGGTTGCTTGCGCTTCTGCTTTGGAGGTCTTTGTTGCTTGAGCAGATTATTATTGAGAGCCTCTGCGAATGTTTTTGTGTTTCTATGTGTGGATGTTGGTGGTGTAGATTTAGTGGGACTATGTGATGAGTGTGGTGTGGTGCAAGTGTTTACCTTCTCCTCTGGGCCATCAAGTTCAGTCTTGGTTGGAGAGAGCTTTACATACAGTTTGGCTAGATAAGTGCATCTTTCACAGGTTGTGACGTTGGGTGGTAGGAGGAGAGGGTTGTCTGTGTACATGAGGCAATTGCTACATTGCCTCAAGATGCCCAGATTCATCAGATAGACAGGAGATAACACTGGTAGCTGACCCTTGGACATGCCTGAATAAAAAACTACTTTCCTCTAGACAAGCAAGGAAAGTGCGTATAAGAGCTGTTTTTCTCTAAGCAAGTGAGGAAAGTAAGTATAAAAACTGTTTTCCTCTAGGTAAAGGGGATGGTTGAGTGTTGTAGTAATTTGTAGCTTATTTAGTGCTAACAACAAGTTCTGAACAAGTGCTGAGCACGAATAAGCAAATTCAAATGCTAAAACTAAGAATCTGTACCTGGATCTTGTGGTAGATAGGCTACCTAGTGCTTACCACTCCCACTGATATGCTAGAATGCTTCCCTCTAACACAAAAAGGCATGAGGGCTCAGAAGCTTACAAACAGTCTTGGATACAGCAAATCTGTGTCTGGGCTAAACTAGTTACAGGAAAGGTGGGAAACAAACACAAACACAGGCTTTTAAACCAGAAGGTAGAAAGATATGGAAAAACTGCCCAAACGGCCAATAAACTACAGTTTCTGGGCCAGAAACCACTCTTGTGGTAGATAGGCTTCCTAGTGCTTACCACTCTCATTGATAAGCTAGAAGGCTACCCACCAACACAGAAAGGCTTGGGGGGCTCAGAAGCTTACAAACAGTCCTGGATACAGCAAATGTGTATCTGGGCTAGACTTGTTACAGGAAAGATGGGAAACAAGCGCAAATGTGGGCTTTTAAACCAGTAAGTTGAAAGAGATGGAAAAGCTGCCAGATGGCCAATAAACTACAATTTCTGGGCTAGAAACCACTCTTGTGGTAGATAGGCTACCTAGTGCTTACCACTCCCCCTAATAAGCTAGAAGGCTTCCCTCCAACACAGAAAGGCTTGGGGGGCTCAGAAGCTTACAAACAGTCCTGGATACAGCAAATCTGTATCTGGAATAGACTAGTTACAGGAAAGGTGGGAAACAAGTGCAAACACAGGCTTTTAAACCAGAAAGTTGAAAGAGATGGAAAAACTGTCCAAACGGCCAATAAACTACAATTTCTTGGCCAGAAACCACTCTTGTGGTAGATAGGCTACCTAGTGCTTACCACTCCCACTGATAAGCTAGGAGGCTTCCCTCCAACACAGAAAGACTTGTGGGGTTCAGAATCTTGCAAACAGTCCTGGTTACAGCAAATCTGTATCTGGACTAAACTAGTTACAGGAAAGGCAGGAGACAAGCTTAGAATTTTTTTTTGGAAGGGGAGAAAGGAGAAACAGAAGATAATTCAAAATTAAGGACCTAAGTGGCTTGCCCTTCACAAATATTCTCTCTGTATTAGGTAGAATGAGCTAGTGACACTAGACTGGAATAGAGCTGGGATAGAGCTGAACAGATGGGACTGGTAGGAGTGTCTGAAGTCAAAATATGATCTCACTGTACTCGGTTGAGTGAGCAAATGAGATAGATCCAGGAGGAGTGTTCAAACAAATTTACAGGAGGGGAGGGCAATTCCAAAGCCATCAAGATTAATACCAGAACAAGAACAGGGAGGGCGGGTGGAAACTAACTGCAGAGACAAAGTGAGACCACAGTATTCTATGAAACAATTAAATAGAAAACTAAATAACTACAGAGAGACACATACCAATGAAACAAATACACAGAAAAATAAAATGCAGTACAATCTTTAACACTGCAAGTTTGTACTCAACTCAGCTAATAATGCAGTTGATTGTAGGTATGTAGCGGAAGCCAAACAACTCTAGTATTCAGCAGTAATAAATTCAAAGATATGTGACTCACTTATAAATACAGAGAAACCCTCTAGGCTAAGAGTTTAACACTGAATATCAGTGAAGTGAAACACAATAGCCCCCACTAACTACAGAGACGGAGAGATACCACAGTATTCTATGAAACAATTAAGCAGAAAACTAAATAACTACAGAGAGACACAGACCAATGAAACAATTAAATACATAGAAAAATAAAATAAAATGCAGTACAGTCTTTAACACTGCAAGTTTGTACTTAGCTAGTAATGCAGTTGATTGTATGTATGCAGCAGAAGCCAAATAACTCAAATATTGATTGATTGTTAGTTACATTAGACCCAAACTTGAGTATGGAATAACAATATGAAAACCCTGTAAGACAACAAGCATGTGTAAACTGGAAAGTGTACAGTGGAAATATACCAAGAACATCCACTGATTTGAAAATTTAAGTGATTATAAAAGACTAAAATATCTAAACTTGGACAGTGTCTCTTATAGATATCTAAGAGGAGATCTTATTCAGGTATGTAAGGCATTTAGAGATATCTACCTCTGGGAATATTTGAGGATATCAAAAAGGGGTTTCTATCAGTTTGTCGAAACTTCAGCAGTTCGAACACCATATGTTCGAACTGTGAAGTTCGAAAACTGATTATCACAAAGCCGCGGAACACCGAATTCTTTCCCTGGGAAAGAATTCAGTGGGCCGTTTCTGTGGCTTTGCTATTTTCAGCACTGTGGTGGAAAGTTACAAGTCAGGTTCAGGTAAGTGTGCGATTGTGTGGACATTAGGGTTAGGTCGTAGGTTAGGTGAGTTAGGGTTAGGGCGCGGGTGAGGTGGGTGTGCGATAGTGACAGACTTTAGGGTTAGGGTGGGATAGGTGAGTTAGGGTTAGGGCGTGGGTCAGGTGAGTGTGTGATAGTGATGGACCTTAGGGTTAGGGTTTGGGTTAAGGTAAGTGGATAGATAGCAGTGTATGTACAGTTTAGTGCAGGGTTAGATGTAGGATTTTAAGTGTATGCGTGTGGATTGCTGATTTTTTGATGTGCTTGTGTTGTGTGTGTGTTTCTTGGAACAGTGATTTCTTTTCCCTGGGAAATAAATCGCTATTCTAAGCCTTCGATGGTTTTGCACTTCGAGGTTAGAACATATGGTGTTCGAACATCTGCTGTTTTGTCGAAGTGATATAGACCCATCAAAAAGGACTAGAGAATCATCAGCCTATGTAGAAGAGCCATACAGATGATAGAGTGGACTACTGAGAATAAGAACGAATGATGTATTGTTACTATTATGTAAAAAACCCAGAGTTTCCTGACACAAGATATACAAAAAGATTAAGAGAGAAACTAGAGGAAAGAAAAATACTTCCACAAGAAAAACTGTCGGAAGCTTCAAATAAAAATTTGTGTTCATTAATACAACAGATTTGTGAAAAACATTATATATACCAAGAAATTTTGAGCTGTTTGGAAAAAGAAGTATCTGAAGAAGTGCAAAAACATAAAGAACAAAACCTAGAGATTTTTGAAAAGTATAAAAAAAGAAATATGGACATGGGAAAGAAAGAGGGCTTTGATATGGTGCAATATTTATGCAAAGGAGAAAGCCAAAATAATCAGTATAAAAAAGGCAGCCCCAAAGATATTCAAAGAGAAGTACAGGCAAAGGCATCCAGATATGGAAAATCTCACAATAAAAAAATAATATCACAAAGAGGGAACGTAGAAAAGAAGATCAGTAAAGTAGAAGTTAAAAAAATAGAAGCTGAAGTTATGGAGTGCCTGTGAAGTGAACCATTTGGTGTAGAAGGTCTAACACCTTTCAGTTTATGTCTATATCACAGTATGATGGAACGATTGCCCAAAGTAAGGAGAAACAGGAAGATCAGGAGACATCTGAAGAACAAATTTAGGCATGGGAAAGAAAAAGGGACTTAATATGGTGCAATATCTATGCAAGGATAAAACAAAACTAATCAATACAAAAAGAGCAGCACTAAAGATATTTGAAGAGAAATACAGGCAAAGGAATCCAGAAATGGAAAAAATTACAATACAAATAATAAGAAGACAAAGAGGAAAAGTGGAAAGAAGATTAGTAATACAGAAGTTAAAGAAATAGAAACTGAGGTTATGAAGTACCCGTGAAGGAAGGGTTCAGTGTAGAAAATCTAACTCAGAAAACAGTACAGCGGGATAGAAATTAAGGAGAAACCAGTGGCACAGGAAGAAAAAGGTCAGGTGCCATATGAAGATGTTTTGGAACCTTCCACAGGAAATATTCACTTGAAGCTGGACAGCGAGGGAAGGAAAAGGAAACTGTGGCAACTCGGACACAGTCAATGTCAAGCAGTGATAGGCCAGTGAGTTCCCATATGACAGAGAAATGGATGGCACAGGATGAACTTGAAGAGAATGTGCCACAGGAAGATGAACTAGAACTTTCTATAGAATGCCCACAGGAAATGGAGAGCAACAAATGTGCCCTCAGTTTAGAAGAAAATGAGCTAAGAGAAGAGTTGCTTTATTTGAGATAGACGTATTAAGATCAATAAAAGAAATACACTGCAGACGGTCAATAAAACCCAAAAAGTTAGAAGTTTGATAAAACAAATGAATACAGTAATTAGGGCTGTTCATAGAGATCCATGTGCTATAAGAGAAGTAAACAGGATGTATTACTGTGCAGCTAAGTTGATAAGATAAAATTCGACCACAAGAACACAGAGTAGTGAGGGAAAGGAAGGGGAGAAATCAAATACCATCATGGAAGTATCGACTAGAGAAAATTATAAAGCAGTTAAGACAAGAAGTTTCACTAATAGAAAAAAAGTCCAAGTAGCCACTACAACCAAAACAAAATGAATCCAAAAGGCTACTAGCGGAATCACAAAGACGCTGGAAACATGAATAAATTCCACACTTTTAATGAAGGTTTAATGAAGGTTTAGCGCTTTCATCTAGTACAACTAGACTTCATCAGAACTGCAATCTTGAACACAACCTCAATTGAAATTTCCAGCAGAAATAGAGTAATCAGGAGCAAGGGGTATGCAAACTGTAACAGTAGTGGTTTAGTTTACCTAGTTACATGTAATGTATGTGATTCCTTTTACGTTGGAAAAACAGAACGTAAATTAAGGACCAGAATTTATGAACACCATTATGAAGTCAATAAGGCGAATTCCAGAAATGCATTGTATCGACATAAGTTAACATGTACACAAGCGGTATTTTTCTTTTTTGTTCTGGAGATTGTGCCAAAAGAAATACGGGGAGGAATGTGGGAAGCAAAACTAGAGTACCGGGAACTATATTGGCAAATCATTTTGGAAGCCACTAGGGAACCCGGACTCAATGACATGTTGTCCATTACACCAGTATTAAAGCTGAGATCTGCCAAACTGTAATACTGTTATATACATCTTGTTTTTATATCTCCATTAGAGGTCAGTATTTCATGGTGTTCAGGGAAACTTTGGATAATGAATCAAATTGATACACATTTGTTTTACAACATATATATACATTTTTTTTTAAAAATTGATAGAGCATGTTATAAGTATTACATTATTGAAATGGACCAGATGAGTTCAATATTTTTAAATATATATATATAGGTTCATAGGTTCGTACTAGGCTATCACCCTAGGGCATTTATAAGCCTAGCCAGAGTGTGTGTGGCTTTCACCACCCCTTAGGATGAGAATACTATGCCCATTTAGGGTTTAGTTTACTGTGCCTCTGTCTAGTAGTGACACAGAGATGACCCCCGTGGTAAACCTATGATCTTCCATCCACTCGTCAAGATTTCTCTTGAATAGAGTTAGTGAGGGGCTCTGCCTGACATGGATAGGGATTCTGTTTCAGAGTGTAGGGAGCCTCTGGGTTATGAATCTGTCCCTCCAGCACGTCCTATTTATTTCTGTGTTGAGGTTTAAGTCTCTTGCTCTCGTGGCTCTGATGGATTTGGATTTTCTGAGGTGGAGCATGTCCATTAATTCCGGATTGGACATGGCCTTGTACGTCAGGCACAGATCACCTCTGAGTAGGTTGTATGCGACTGAATAGAGCTGGAGTTTTTTCAGTCGGGCAGCATATGACATATGTTTAAGACCCTTTATCCTCTTGGTGAGGAACTTTTGGGGTCTTTCCAACTGCTGCAGATGCCCAAATGGGGCATTGTACTCAATCATTGGCCTGATAAGAGAAGAGTACAGGGGCACAATGACCTCTCTTGATCTAGATGTGAAACCCTTCATGATAAGGTGGGCAATATAGAAGGTCTTCCTAACCACTTTGGCAATGTGAGTGTCAAATGAGAGGTTACTGTCAACCTGGGTCCCTAGGTCCCTGATTACCTCTTCCGTACTTAATGGATTACCACCTATGTGGTAATTTGTGGGTACCTTGTTTTTCCCAAAGGGTATGACTATATATTTTTTGGCGTTCAGCTTAAGGCCATGGCTCTGGCACCAATTATCTGTTTCTATGAGGCCTCTCTGAAGGATGTTTGCGTCTGCTGGAGTATCAATTATGGTGCCCAGTTTGCAGTCGTCTGCGAACTTTGTCAGCCACAATCCTCCTATGTTTACCTGTACCTCGGAAAAATAAATGCCGAACAAGAGGGGTCCCAGGACTGAGCCCTGTGGGACATCACTTGTGACTGGCTTAGAGTCTGACATAGCTCCAGCAACTCTGACCCTGTGGGTTCTGTTCTTGAGCCAGTTTGCAACCCATCTTGTGACATATGGGTTTATATTTAAGCTGGTGAGTTTGTCTATGATGCCCGAGTGGGGTATTGTGTCAAAGGCTTTTGCAAGGTCAAGGTAGGCTGTGTGAACTGCCTTACCCTCATCAATGGCCTTTGTGACTGTTTCAAAAAAGTCGACCAAGTTCAAAAGGCAGGATCTGCCCTTGACAAAGCCAAATTGGGTAGGATCCAATGTCTGTAGGTCCCCAATGTCTTTGTTTATGAGTTCCATAATGATCCTCTCCATAGCTTTCCAGACCAGGCTCGTCAAGCTTATGGAGTGGTAATTTCCAGGGTCTGTAGAAGCACCGCCTTTGTGAAGTGGGACCACTGTTGCTGAACGCCACTCTTTGGGTACGTATCCTGTAGTAAGGCTAAGATTAAACAGCAGCCTTGTGTGTGGGTTTAGTTCCTCTTGGAGTTCATGTAGCACACAGCCCAGGACACCGTCCGGTCCCATTGATGCTGTGTTTTTAGCTTTAGAGAGGGTGGCTCTGACCTGGGCATCTGAGATGTTAGGGAGGCTACACTCTGCTGGGATGGTTATTTCTCCTTTTGGGAGAAATTTGCACTGAACCTGTCTGCCAGAATGTTGGCAATGTCAGTGGGTTCAGTGTATTTTGTGTTATTTTGGACTAACTCTGAGCATATCTGGGAGTTTCCACCCAGGTTTCTAACATAGCTAAAGAAGGCCTTGTGATTGTCTTTTGTGTCTTTTGCGATTTTTCTCTCAAAGTTGGCCTTGGATGATTTTATGAGTGATCGTAGTTTTTTGCTAGTACTGATCAGAGATGCCTTCCCTTTTAGGGATTTTGCTCTGTCATGTAGTAGCTTCCTCCTCCTGTTGTAAAGTTTGTTTATGGCTGGGGTCCACCAGACCGGGCGCCTGCCTTTGGGGGAATGGGTCTTGGTTTTATTTGGGATTGCATGATCCATGCATTCTTGAAGGTGCCCGTAGAAGGCATTTGTAAAGGATTCAGCAGTGTGGGTTGTGGTTTCCACTGGCCCAGGGGCCTTGAAGGATACCACTTCAGTCTTAAGAAGTGTGAAGTTGGCTTTTGAGAAGTTCTTCACTGTGGTCTTTTGTGCAGGGGGGGGGGGCGGGATGTGGATTTCCAGTGAGATTAATTTATGGTCTGATCTTACCAAAGAGGGATATACTTCTGGTGTGGAGCATTTTGTCCCCATGTTTGTGATGATCAGGTCTAGTATATTGTCTCCTCTTGTGGGAATGGTGACTAGTTGTTCCATCGCATTTGAGTTTATGAATTCTAGGAACCTTTGGACTAGGGTGTTGGGGCTTGAGTAATGTTCCCAGTCTATGTTTGGGTAGTTGAAGTCTCCCAATATGATGGTATTTGGAGAGACATTCATACTCTCCAGTGTCTTCAGGAAGGCTGTGTGGGGTTCCTGAGTTTGAGAGGGTGGCCTGTAGCATGCTACAAACTGTAAGGCAGTTTTGCCTATGGTTAGTTGCACCTGGATGGTCTCCGATGCTTCGTGCATTGCCACTAACCTGGAGGTGAGGGTATCTTTGATGAATATGGATACTCCCCCTCCTTTTGTGGTTTGGTCCAAGTTTTGGGGCCGGAAAGCATGATATGAGGTAAAACCTGATAGTGCTGGGGTGCTCTCAGGAGCCTTGAACCAGGTTTCAGTCACTGCACAGACATCGATGTTCTCCATACTGAGGAGGGCTTGAGGCGTGCATCTTGAGGTTTAGACTTCTGGCATTGAGCAGCATTACCCTTAGTTTTTTTCCACTTGTGTTTTCTAGGGAGGTAGGTTTGTCATTTGAGCCTTGCCTAAAAGGCACTATGGGGTGGCAAGAGCCTTGGCCAATATCTGGAAGCCCAGGGGTGACAGGTGCAAGCCATCCCTTGCGAAGCAGCGTGGCTTGTCAAGCATGTCATCCCAAGCAGTCAGACATTGGATCCTCTTAGAATGACACCAGTAATTAAGCCAATTGTTAAAACTGATCATTTTGTCTTTGTACTGTGGCATCATTCTTGGTGAGGGTAAGATGCTGCTCAGGGTCAGGGTCATACCGGCCTGGGCTACATAATCAGAGAGCTCCTCTATGTCTCTTTTCATGTAATCCAGGGAGGTACGTCTCAGGTCGTTCACACCGGCATGTACAATGACTGAGTCATATTTGTACTTGCTGTGGAGTGACCTGAGTGCTTGTGTTATGTGGTGGATTCTAGCTCCTGACAGGCAGCTTACTGTGACCTTTTCCTTGTTCAGTCTGGTGAGTGGGACGTCAGTGTGTCTGACTATGGAGTCACCTATTACAAGTGTGTCTGGCATGTTGTTTGGCCTTAAGGGCTGTGACTGTTTAGCCCAATGACTTTGTGAACTATGTGTTGCATGTGCTATGTCTTGAGGTGGTGGTTGCTTGGGTGTCTGCTTTGGAGGCCTCTGTTGTTTTGGCAGATTTTTAATCAGCACCTCCGAGTATGTTTTTGTGTGTTTATGTGTTTGGTTTGCAGTTGTGATAGTTCTATGTGAGACTGGGTTTGTGGTGTGTGTGGTTACCTTCCCCTCCTGACTGGTCTTGCCAGTGCTGAATTGAGAGAGCTCAGCCTCCAGTTTGGCTATATAGTTGCATCTCTCGCATATATTTGTATTTGTTGGGAGGAGGAGAGGGTTGTCTGTGTACATGAGGCAATTGTAACATTGCCTCAAGATTCCCAGATTCACCATCTGAATAGGAGAGGACGCCAGCAACTGACCCTTCGACATGCTAGAAATATTGAAAAAGATTGCTGTCTAACTGAGTCAGAAGGGACCTATAGGGAAATGGGTACTCAAGGGAATTTAGGTGAATGAAGTACTTTCTTTTGTTTAAGAGTGCTTTACCTGTATAAAAAATGCTTTAGGAGCAAGTGCTGAGCTTTTCAGATAGAGTATAGGCTGTTTAGATTGCAAGTAGAGCAGTTCTAAGGGAAAAATTGAAGAGCAGACTTTACGGAGCCAGAAATAGTTTAAACTTGATTAACCGGCGCTGCCCGATGCTGCTCTATGAGCAACTTCGCGCTAAATCGCACAAAAGCACACTAAAGCACGCAAAAATGGGCTTTATAGCAGGGGGTTGAAAAGAGCCAGGAATTGACCCAAAATGGCCAATAAATTACAAGTTGCTGGACTGGAACCACTCCTCTAGGGACAGATAGGTTGCTCAGTGCTCCCCACTCCCACTGGTGAACAAAGAAGCTTCCTCTTATCCAAATAAGGATATGGATAGCACAGGAACTAAGACAAAGCCCAGAGATCAGCAAAATCTGAAGACTGGACTATTCTAGTTCAGAAAAGCGGGAAAACAAGGATATTTTTTTGTTTTTTTTTTTTTTACAGAGACAGAAGAAAAAGATACAGTAGCAAACAGTAAATGCTATAAAACTGCTAGCACACTTGAGTGTGTTAGCCTAACAGTTAAATTAAACAAAAATAACTTTTTAAAGTGCTAACAGTTTAAAATCTACACAGGTACAGTAAAAATAATATGCAGAGCTGTTTTTAGGTGAAATGCAATCGAGATGCAGTAATTAAAGTGAAAGCCAGAAAAAAATACTTAAAAATCCAGGAAAGTCACTCTTTCACTCTCTGCTGCTTGTAGAACTCTGCAGGACACCATGAGGAGCTGTGCTGAGTCTTTTACAAGTGAAAAAGCGCGCAAAAACAGGCTTTATAGCAGGGGGTTGAAAAGAGCCAGGAATTGACCCAAAATGGCCAATAAACTACAAGTTGCTGGGCTGGAACCACTCCTCTAGGGACAAATAGGTTGCTCAGTGCTCCCCACTCCCACTGGTGAACAAAGAAGCTTCCTCTTATCCAAATAAGGATATGGATAGCACAGGAACTAAGACAAAGCCCAGAGATCAGCAAAATCTGAAGACTGGACTATTCTAGTTCAGAAAAGCGGGAAAACAAGGATATTTTTTTGTTTTTTTGTTTATTTTTACAGAGACAGAAGAAGAAAAAGATACAGTAGCAAATGGTAAATGCTATAAAATGGCTAGCGCACTTGAGTGTGTTAGCCTAACAGTTGAATTAAACAAAAATAACTTTTTAAAGTGCTAACAGTTTAAAATCTACACAGGTACAGTAAAAACAATATGCAGAGCTGTTTTTAGGCGAAATGCAATCGAGATGCAGTAATTAAAGTGAAAGCCAGAAAAAATACTTAAAAATCCAGGAAAGTCACTCTTTCACTCTCTGCTGCTTGTAGAACTCTGCAGGACACCACGAGGAGCTGTGCTGAGTCTTTTACAAGTGAAAAAGCACGCAAAAACAGGCTTTATAGCAGGGGGTTGAAAAGAGCCAGGAATTGACCCAAAATGGCCAATAAACTACAAGTTGCTGGGCTGGAACCACTCCTCTAGGGACAAATAGGTTGCTCAGTGCTCCCCACTCCCACTGGTGAACAAAGAAGCTTCCTCTTATCCAAATAAGGATATGGATAGCACAGGAACTAAGACAAAGCCCAGAGATCAGCAAAATCTGAAGACTGGACTATTCTAGTTCAGAAAAGCGGGAAAACAAGGATATTTTTTTTTTTTTTTGTTTTTTTTTACAGAGACAGAAGAAAAAGATACAGTAGCAAACAGTAAATGCTATAAAAATGCTAGCACACTTGAGTGTGTTAGCCTAACAGTTAAATTAAACAAAAATAACTTTTTAAAGTGCTAACAGTTTAAAATCTACACAGGTACAGTAAAAACAATATGCCAAGCTGTTTTTTATTTGAAATGCAATCGAGATGCAGTAATTAAAGTGAAAGCCAGAAAAAAATACTTAAAAATCCATGAAAGTCACTCTTTCACTCTTTGCTGCTTGTAGAACTCTGCAGGACACCACGAGGAGCTGTGCTGAGTCTTTTACAAGTGAAAAAGCGCGCAAAAACAGGCTTTATAGCAGGGGGTTGAAAAGAGACAGAAATTGACCCAAAATGGCCAATAAACTACAACTTGCTTGGCTGGAACCACTCCTCTAGGGACAAATAGGTTGCTCAGTGCTCCCCACTCCCACTGGTGAACAAAGAAGCTTCCTCTTATCCAAATAAGGATATGGATAGCACAGGAATTAAGACAAAGCCCAGAGATCAGCGAAATCTGAAGACTGGACTATTCTAGTTCAGAAAAGCGGGAAAACAAGGATATTTTTTTGTTTTTTTTTTTCTTTTTTTACAGAGACAGAAGAAAAAGATACAGTAGCAAACAGTAAATGCTATAAAACGACTTGAGTGTGTTAGCCTAACAGTTAAATTAAACAAAAATAACTTTTTAAAGTGCTAACAGTTTAAAATCTACACAGGTACAGTAAAAACAATATGCAGAGCTGTTTTTTAGGCGAGATGCAGTAATTAAAACGAAAGCCAGAAAAAAATACTTAAAAATCCAGGAAAGTCACTCTTTCACTCTCTGCTGCTTGTAGAACTCTGCAGGACACCACGAGGAGCTGTGCTGAGTCTTTTACAAGTGAAAAAGTGTGCAAAAATGAGCTTTATAGCAGGGGGTTGAAAAGAGCCAGGAATTGACCCAAAATGGCCAATAAACTACAAGTTGCTGGGCTGGAACCACTCCTCTAGGGACAAATAGGTTGCTCAGTGCTCCCCACTCCCACTGGTGAACAAAGAAGCTTCCTCTTATCCAAATAAGGATATGGATAGCACAGGAACTAAGACAAAGCCCAGAGATAAGCAAAATCTGAAGACTGGACTATTCTAGTGCAGAAAAGCGGGAAAACAAGGATATTTTTTTGTTTTTTTTTTCTTTTTTTACAGAGACAGAAGAAAAAGATACAGTAGCAAGCAGTAAATGCTATAAAACGGCTAGCGCACTTGAGTGTGTTAGCCTAACAGTTAAATTAAACAAAAATAGCTTTTTAAAGTGCTAACAGTTTAAAATCTACACAGGTACAGTAAAAACAATATGCAGAGCTGTTTTTTTAGGCGAAATGCAATCGAGATGCAGTAATTAAAGCGAAAGCCAGAAAAATATTTTTATATATTTTTATATTTATATAAACAGTTGTTTTTTAAAAAATTTTATTCAATTCCATTTATTCATTCATATTAATGTAGTTGATTTGTCATCCAATAGTAAACACAGCTCGAGGGTTGTCACAGTATTTAAATGAGATGATTCACATGTGTTCTTAGTATCTGAAGAAGTGTGTATACGAAAACGCATTTGTATTACTAACAGCGTTCATTCTGTGCAATTTCATTCTGTGCAATTTGTGTGAATAAACTATGTGCTTTTACGTCCATCTACTTCAGCTCTTATTTGGTTGCTCGTTTGGTTTCTCTGTTTTCAGGTTGAATAAGGAGAAAGTAACAGTCAGCTCGCTGTCAGGTGCCAGGATCTGCCACATAATGCATGCACTCAGGTCCCTCAACAACAGGTACAAATATGTCTCTGTCATTGTACATATGGGTGCAAATGATTTAAGACATACCTCCCTGGAATACATGAAAAGAGACATGCAGGAGCTCTCAGATTATGTAGCCCAGGTGGGTATGACTCTAGCCCTAAGCAGTGTTCCAAAGACCAAATTACCACCGTAATAGCTACAAACAAATGCAATCTGAGGGTCCTGCTGCTCAACACTAGAAGTCTAAATCTCAAAATGCACTTGCTTGAAGCACTCCTTAAAATGGAGAACATTGACATTTGTGCTGTAAAAGAGACCTGGTTCAAGGCAGCAGAAAGCACCCCAATACTACCAGACCATAACTCATTTCATACCTTTCAGCTCCAAAACTTGGACTGAAGCTCCAAAGGTGGAGGTGTTTCCATATTCATAAAGGATGTGCACACCTCCAGACTGGTAGCCCAGCATAACACATCAGAGATACTTCAGGTGCAGCTAACACTGGGTAAGACAGAAATTCAGGTCATAGCCTCTTATAGGTCCCCAACTATGTCCCAAGACATTCCTAAGCACCCTGGAGAATATTAGGGTCCAACCTAACACTCTCATACTGGGCGACTTCAACTACCCCTCCATTAACTGGGAAAACTACTTATGTACCAATACACTTGCCCAGCATTTCCTGGAATTCATTAATTCCAGTGCCCTGGACAAGCTCATTCTTACCCTCACTAGAGGTCGCAACATCCTTGACCTGGTCATTACTAACATGGGCAACCATTGCTCTATACCTCCTCCTCGGTTAGTTCCGACCACAAACTAATTACCTTGGAAATCCACATCCCTCCCATCCCACCCCACCCAGCAAAAGTAACCACCATGAAAAACTTCTCCAAAGCTAACTTTGAGCTCCTAAAAACAAAGGTGGCTAACTTCACGGCGCCCATGCAAATGGAGAATAGTTGCATGACCGCTGAATCATACAACAATGCACTGTACGAATACGTACACAAATGCATGGATCTCACCATACCCAATAGAACCAAGACACTTTCCACTAAAAAAGGAAGCCAGTCTGGTGGCCCCCTTTCATAAACAAACTTTACAACAAAAGGAGGAAACTGATGCAGAATAAGGTGATGTCCAAGACTTGAAAAACTCCCTTATCAGCCTCAACAAAAAGGTGAGATCCCTCATCAAATCCTCCAAAGCTAGCTATGGAAACAGAATTGCAGCAGATAGTAAAGACAACCACAAGGCCTTCTATAGTTATGTAAAGAATCTCCACTGCAATACCCAGACTGAGCTACTGCACAATGGTACCTCCTATACCGAGCCAACAGATACTGCCAATATACTGGCCGACGGATTCAGTGCCAATTTTACCTCTCTCTCTCCCCCCCAAAGGACCAATCATAATACGAGTAGATTGCCAGGCACCCAGTATTACTGCTGCACAGGTTAAAACAGCACTGGCCAAGGCCAAGAATACACCTTTTATGGGACCTGACAATATCCCTAGCTGTGTTGTACATGAACTACAGCATGAACTAGCACCTCACCTGTGTGCCCTGTTCAATCACAGCCTCACCTCAGGCTTTGCTCCTACCAAATGGCACACTGCTACAGTCATCCCTCTCCACAAAGGAGGAGTGACTACAGACCCTGGGAACTATCGCCCCATTATTAGCCTGACAAGTCCAATATGCAAAGCTATGGAATGCATCATCATGGACCTAATAAACAAGGATATAGGGAATCTCCAAATTCTGGATCCTACACACTTTGGTTTTGTGAAGGGTAGATCATGCCTGCTCAATTGGTCAACTTCTTTGAGTCAGTCACCAGAGCTGTGGATGAAGGCAAGGTAGTTTATACAGCCTACCTTGATCTGGCCAAGGCCTTTGATAACATTCCCCACTCAGGAATCATAGAAAAACTCACTAAGCTAGGCACCAACCCCTATATCACTAGGTGGGTTGCAAACTGGCTCACAGATACAACCCACAGTGTGAAATGTGGGGGAAAAGTGAAAAGTAAAGTAAAAATGTTAGTGTTCATATTTCATTTTAAATACAATTTCATTTCAAGATGGATTCCTGATTGTTTCAGTCTGCTTTTGATGATCTATTTCCTGCAAACATGTCCCTCTTCTTGGCCAGTAATCAAGGAGCCTCAATCCTCACCACTGACAGCAGTGAGGGACATTCACTTGGAAAGAAAATAGATATATACAGTATTTCCAAATGCAGCTCTCTGTACCAAGCACAATTTCCCTTAAGAGCACACAGGGAACACACTCCCATCCCAGGCCTGAGTTTCCCTCTTTCGCAATAGGCCCCAAATAATATTCCACACTGACCACATCTGTAGAGTTGAGTCCTAAATTGAGTACTCCAAGCCAAGTCTTCCACCACCCTCTCTGTAAAACCAGTGCTCTGTCTCCCTTCTCCAAGTAGCTGACACACAGTTTTTGAGATTTGATTTTCAGACACACACACACGCGCGCACACACACACACACATATATATATATATATATATATATATATATATATATATATATATATATGTATATATATATATATATATATATATATATATATATATATATATATATATATATGTATATATATATATATATATATATATATATTTATACATGCACATATATATATATATATATATATATATATATATATATATATATATATATATATATATAGGTTCATAGGTTCATACTAGGCTATCTGCCCGAGGGCATTTACAAGCCTAGCCCATCATTTTGTGGCTTACGCCACCCCTTTAGTATGGGGAACTATACCCATTATTTTGCTGTGCCTCTGTCGAGCAGTGACACTGAGGTTATCCCTGGGGTATATCTGTGATCTCCCATCCATTGGTCAAGATTTCTCTTGAACAAGGCCAGCGAGGTGCTCTGCCTCACATGTACCGGGATTTTGTTCCACAGCATAGGAGTCTTTGGGTGATGAATCTATCCCTCCAGCACGTCCTATTAATAGCCGTGTCAAGGTTTAAGTCTCCGCCCTTGTGGCTCTGATGGATCTAGATTTTTGAGGTGAAGCATATTCATCAAATCTGGGTTTGACATGGCCTTGTATGTTAGGCAAAGGTCACCTCTGCGCAAGCAGTAAGCGACTGAATAGAGCTGGTGTTCTTTCAGTCGGGCAGCATAGGACAGATTTTTGAGACCCTTTATCCTTTTGTTGAGGAACTTTTGTGGCCTCTCCAGCTGCTGCAAGTGTCGGGTCAGATACATTCCGAATGGGGCATTGTACTCAATCATTGGTCTGATGAGTGATGAGTAAAGGGAGACTATGACCTCCCTTGATCTAGATGAGAATCCCTTCATGATAAGGTGGGCAATGTAGAAGGTCTTCCTAACTACTTTAGCTACATGGGTGTCGAATGACAGACTACTATCAACCTGGGTCCCCAGGTCCCTGATAACTTCTTCTGTGCTCAGTGGATTGCCACCTATTTGGTAGCTAGGGGTAACCTTGTTTTTCCCGAAGGGTATGACTATGCATTTTTTGGCATTTAACTTTAGGCCGTGGCTCTGGCACCAGTTATCCGTTTCTGTGAGACCCTTCTGAAGGATATCTGTATCAGATGTGTTTTCTACTATGGCGCCCAGTTTGCAGTCATCTGCAAACTTTGTCAGAGCCATAACCCTCCTGTGTTTGCTTGTACTATATATATATATTGTATATATACAAACATGGGAAAGGCTGGCACAGATTTACCAGCTATGCCCCCCTGCCCAGACTATAAGGTAGATACTGGCACCAGAACACTCCAAAGCCAGCTACTCCAAGGCTCTTACAAGGGTACCCAATTATACTGAGTAAAATTAATACTATTACAAATGGTAGTGTTTGACCAATGCAGTAAGGCTTTCAGGATCATCCACAGTGTCACCAAATAAATATAAGTACTCTCAAAGGTTAAAATATTCTCTAAAAGACCAGCCACAATGAAAAGTTAAAATATATTTAATAATAAATAATGAAAGGGCACGGAAATACTAAATATCTTTTTACAATAAACACCAGGAGCGGCTCATGCTATAGGACTACAGGACTGCAGCCCTCCCACCTAGAAACAAAAAGAAAACAAAATGTGAAACAAAAAATTAAGAAAAACAAAATATTTTATTTTCATAAGTCCCGGAACTCCGCGCATGCGCAGACGCACTGGGAACTCGGAAGGCTGCCCTGCAGATGCCCAGGAATCTGTGCGAACTCAGACTGCCTGAGCCAGCAGTCCGGATACAGGGAAGGCATTTCTGCCCCGCAGATGCCCAGGAATCTGTGCGGTGATGACAGCACAGAACAGAGGAGCTCCAGACTGTTTCATCTGTAGACAGGACCAATCGGGAGAGAGGTGAGGTAAGTTTTAAGCTCTCACGGGCTTGGGACTTGAATTCTACTGCTGCATGGATGTCGAGCGGGCTTGGATTCTATTGCTGCATGGATGTCGAGCAGGTTGGGCACATTTAAACAGGTTTGTGGTGTGAGTGTGGCATTATATGTTTACCTTTGTAAAAGAGGAAGCACTCTACCATAGAGGCAGCTACTACATATGAATGGGGTAAAACAGAGCAAAATGCTGATTTCCACATTAGAATGATTTATCAGTGATAAAAATGTCATGACCAAACTTCACACGCCCGACGACAGTAGTAGATATTCTGCTCCAGATCGGGGTTTTTTTTCACATTTAATTGTGTACCAGTTTCCTTTCCAGGTCTTCTGCATTAGGGACCTCTGTCAGTCTTTGTTCTTCATTTGCATTCCTAACAAATTATCAGTGTCCTTTCAATGCTGTGGAGTAACCAGCAACAGTGTGCGCAAGTGCCTGTTGAGGGGCAATGCATCATCCTGTTCAAACAATATAAAAGTTGTTATCATATGATTAAATTTATAATATACAGGTGGAAAATATCCCTCTAACTCATTCCCACATAAACTGCACAAGCCTTTTTTTATTGTAATGACAGTATTTCTTGTCAGTCAAATATTCGCTATTTCATTGCAGAACTTAAACCACTAACGCTTTCAGTCAGTTACAGGGATTTTATATTCAAACATGTATACCAAAATAACACCGACATGTTGAAGAAATAAAGTTATTTTTGGATGGTAAATCAGTTTTGGTGATTTAATAGACTAGTGACAAGTTCCAGAGGGCACTGTTCTATAAAACGCAAAAACCGTTGACAGTCTTATTTTGAAATATGAATTTCGACAGACAGGATGGAATTAAATGCTGGAGCTTTGTGTCATGAACCAAAGTCTGTTAGTCAAGACTGAAAAATACCATTAAATAAAACATATTTATATTTAACATAAATATATAGCTTATTGGCTTTTTTGTTGAGTTCAAGTGTAGGTGATGACTGCTGGGTTCTGATCTGTGTAGCAGTTCAAGTGTAGGTGATGACTGCTGGGTTCTGATCTGTGTAACAGTTCAACTGTAGGTGATGACTGCTGGGTTCTGATCTGTGTAACAGTTCAAGTGTAGGTGATGATTGCTGGGTTCTGATCTGTGTAGCAGTTCAAGTGTAGGTGATGAATGCTGGGTTCTGATCTGTGTAGCAGTTCAAGTGTAGGTGATGACTGCTGGGTTCTGATCTGTGTAGCAGTTCAACTGTAGGTGATGACTGCTGGGTTCTGATCTGTGTAACAGTTCAAGTGTAGGTGATGACTGCTGGGTTCTGATCTGTGTAGCAGTTCAAGTGTAGGTGATGACTGCGGGGTTCTGATCTGTGTAACCGTTCAAGTGTAGGTGATGACTGCTGGGGTCTGATCTGTGTAACAGTTCAAGGTGTAGGTGATGACTGCTGGGTTCTCATCTGTGTAACACAGTCTCTCCTTTTTCGTCTTTATGAATCTGTTGAAATGGACTGAGCACAGTTTTGGTACCGCTACTATCTTGAATCTTCACCTCCTGGAAATTTCAGTCCCTGTTTATTGCAGAACTCTTTTAAATGGGATGAACAGAGCAGAAACCAGTTTCAGATGGTATTTTTTTACTAGTGTATATCTGAACAAGTTAGTTACTTTAAACAGAAACATATAGGACTTTGTAAAAAAAAACTGCCATTGAGATGTATATCAAACGTTTTTGAACAAAGTCCCGGAAAGAAAAAAAAAAAAAAACTCCTGCACGAACTATAATGAGATGAAGGGATAAGGACAGTGGCGCATAGCTATCAACCTTCCACCTATAAAATGTGGAATAATATCTCTCATAATGTGGGACAAAGGGGCAAAACATGGAGTCCATCATAACAACTTACTAACACCCTCAAACATGAAGCGCATGGCCTGGTTAAAATATGCACCTTTATTTTTACAAAAAAAAGTTCTTTAGATGAATGTATATTATTCAGTATTATTTGCAATGACTATTCGTTAAAAATTCTTAATGAATGCGTGACGGACATTTCAGTGCAGAACAGTATGGAATGTGGACTTTTTCAACACTCAAAATTAAGAACATTCTTCATAATGAAAAACAATGGAGAGGCAATTTATTCTTCAAGGGCAACTGGCACTTTATTTGTAGATGAAACAATGATATATAAAGTTGTTTGCTAGCAGCAACCTCTTTAGTTACAGATTTCTTTAATGTGGATTTTACTACTTCAGAGATTGTGCATATTTACTGATACTGGTGGACTGTAGAAGGTTGAGTAGACTTTTTATGATGGAAATGTTCTGAATTGGGCAGTTTTGTCATTGGTGCATGCATTTTTTTCATTGTTTACTGGAAAAATGTTCAAAACAATAAATTTAAAATGCCCTCTAACAACTGTACTGTATTGTACAAGGAATATAATTTAATACAATCAGGAAGGTGTATCAAAGAGCATCTGTATGTTTCGTGTTCAAGGGGCCTATGATTTGAAAATAGCCCAAAGTTAATCTTTATCTACCACTGGCAAAATGTATTTTCTTTGAATGTAGGTTTCAATGCTGTTTCAATGCATGTGAGTTTCAAGGGCAGAGAAGTTTTAATGCTAAGTCTATTTTCATTGTGAGACTGCATTGCTTTGTTTAACAGATATCTATTAGGGTTTGTGCTGTAAAATGCAAAATAAAACTTTCAAATGAAATCCAAATCATTGCAGAAATAAAGTGGTATGCACATTACAGTGTTTATGGTAAATGGGGCAAAATAACCAAGGAATGGGACATTGGAATGGCTGCAGGGGGGAGGCTCCATTCAACCAGGATTTTGTGAGGGGAGAAGGGCAGCAAACTCAGAAAGCCCCGGTTGAACTATACCTCTCAGTTGTCCATATTTTTGCAGAATGAATAAATATTTGCATCTTATTTTTGGTTTGTTCCTCATAAATTTTTTGTTTTTCTAGCAAATCATTTAGGCATTAAGTCACTAAATGACAGACATTGAGTTTCAGAAGTCATAACCTTCAGAAAAATGCATGCTAAAGCAAAACCTGTTATTCTATCAACTGTCTTAAGTTTATACAAGAGCAATTTTAGTAGTTTGTATGTTCCCCCAATATATTTGGCCTTGTCCAGATTTCCTGCATTAAGAGGTTGAGAGGTACGTGCAAATCACTTTGTAGAATTAGGAATATCCAAACCTCTCAACTGTCCCCAATTTTGGCTCAAAATGGTTCTCTCTCCCTAATAATCCCTCCTCAAAATGGCAATTTTGGAAGAAAACGTGGAGGGTTTACAATTATAAATAACGGTAATGATCAGAGTTATAGATTACTTTTACTTCAGAAATGCATGTAGATGATCTTATTTTGTTAGCTGCTCAAGTTAACAGTGTTAATATTAAAAATGTGTCCCTTCTTTGACAGGTTCCCAGCTGTACTGTGTGGCAATTTTATATTTTTGCATCACATTTTTGGTCCGTTTTTCATAAAACTGCGTTTTTCTGGCAAATTAGTGGCAAATCATTAAAGACTGAAGCTAGAAAATAATGGCAGACATTTGAGTTTCAGATTTCATACCCCTCAGAAAATTCGTACTAATGCAAGACCTACTGCTGTTCTATTACCTAAGTTAATAAGAGCAATATTTTAAAATTGTCCTTATTTTTGGGCCTGTGTCCCACTTCTAGTTCCATGTATGGCTTTGTCCAGATTTCTTGCTCTGAAGTTGAGAGGTATGAGTGTCAGAGCCATCACTGTCAGCCAGAGACATTTCACATTGTGACCTACTTGTTGCACCCCGCTCCCCATTGTAGTGGCTCTGGATGTGTCCAAGGAAGGCAAGGAGCAGTTATGCAGTGTAAGTGTGCAGAGTATTCCCCCATTCAAGGTAGACCACAAGTATGACCGTGACTTTTCATCTGTCCTTGAGTTTGCAGAATGTTCTGGTTTTCTGTCATATTTTTATACTGTTGATTTATGCTTCTTATTATTCAGAAAATGCATGCTGTCGCAGTGCCCTGTTGCTCTGTGTTTAAGTAGCAATGATTTAATGACCATCAGGTAAGCTTGTCAGAGATTGTAAGATGCAAGTAAGCTTTAATAAGCATACTGTTAAAAAAATTACTAGCATTGAAAGCCTTTTCGTTGTTGCCATGCAGAGAATATTTACATAACTAGATAATGTATAAGCCTTGGGTATTGAAATGCATATGACAGTATTTGTAATAAAGGACAGGATTACAGTATTTTCAGAAGCTCATTACATTTGTTGGAGACTTGCAGTCATCTTTTGTTGGAGACTTGCAGTCATCTTTGCAGGCTTTACCCGTAAACTAAACAGAATGCCAATCTATCATGTGTGCTCCATAACCTGAGCAGTAATCCTTTAAGCAATTTATCTTGAGCTTGTTTCTTGTTTGCTGTTCATTTTTTACTTTGATCATGTCTTCCCCATGAAACAAGTAAATAGTTGCGTTAGGCAGCAGGTCTTTTTTTGGATAAGAAACATTTTTACAAGTGGGGGTATCACAGAGATTGCTACTTTCATCATGTAACTTGGTAATTTTATAAAGCTGAATAAAAATTATAATTAGAACTGCAGTGCAAGGAGTAGTGGTTTGAGTTGAGTGCTGCTTGTTTTTTTTATACTTGATTTTGACTGGCATTCCAGTAATGTATTTAAAAAGTAACTTATTTTTTCATGCCTCACAACCTGTGTTTCCATCTAGATATTAGGTAAGTTGTCATGTAGCCAATGCATTGAAATATTTTTTCTTCTACACTTCATTTTGTCTTGATTGAACTCTCGTAATGACTGTTTGGCAGCCAGGGCAGCGTATTTAAAGTTCCAGTTGTTGTGGTTTTGAGTATAGCCCCACCCCTTTCTAGTTGGCCACACCCCATTCCCATTGTCCCCACCCATTCTGCTGTCTCCTGCAGCCCTCCTTTAATTTGAAGTCACCAGCTGCCACTGGAAACCAGAGATAGTATTATGGCTAAATTGTAAATTACAAAACAACATAATAAGAGGAGAAGGTCCAGCACCAGAGACGCTGATGAGCTAAGTACTATTTGGGTCCGATGTTGTAGTTGTGCATTATTCTGAATATGCACATAGAGCTTCTCAAAGGTCACCCAAAAGAATACTTTGTAACTCTCACCAGGTCAAAGGTTACATATAATAATATTGAAAGACTGATACCATGATATCAGTTAGTTATATAGCAAGACATACTAAGAACATAATGTTGGGGTTCACTCATAAAAGGTACAAAGTGAATTCTTTGGCAAGAATTGGGGAAATACTTATCCAGTGGTACATTTGGAGAACATTCATTAAGGTAACAGTCAAAGGGTAACAAGACCAGAAAATAAGAACAAATGGGGTCCATATGGGGAAGGAGAGGAATGGTTAACAAAATGCTGAGGTAATAAAGGGAAGTCCTAAATGTAACTTAAGAAATGAGTACCCTCAGCAACCTCCCAAACGTGGAACTCAGACAGCACCCACCATGAAATATGCATCTATAACCCACAGTGTCTCAACTCAAAAGCCCACAAGGTGAACCTCCACACAATCCAACATCCTAATCAAAGGTGACTCCATAGTGGGACACACTGATGCAGCGGTCATAAGACTGAATAAAAAGAGGGTTGGGGTTAATTTTCTGTCAGTGCCAGGATTCACTACATTACACATGCACTTGAGCCCATGCATGACAAGAACTCATTTAACATACTCACAGTCCACAAAGGAGCAAAGAACTTTAGACATACCTCCCTGATTTGTATGAAGATAAATATCACAGAGCTCTTTGAATATGGGACCAAGGTAAGTATGAACCTAGCTTTGAACAGCATTTTGCCATCACTGACACTGGTGCCACAATGTAAACAAAAGATTATTGACTTGGCTTCTGGTTTCATTCCAGGAGTGTCCTATATATATATATATATATATATATATATATATATATATATATATATTAGGTTCATAGGTTAGTACTAGGTTAATTGCCCTTGCAAGCCATTTTAAGCCTAGCCAATTATCCCTTGTAAGACTCAAACCCTGCACTTTCTGTTTCTAAGGTAAACACCTTAACCATTAGGCCACCCTCCTAACCCCAATATATATATCAGCCTGTAAGGAGATGATGGTCAGTCCTAACTGCTTCACCAGACACAGTATACACCTATCTCCCGAAGCCCTTCATATATTGGCTAAAACCTTGCCCACTTATATAATGTCATTATTAGGCAATGTCAGCTTTCAAAAGCTTCAACATAGCAAAACAAAATCTGGATAACATAAAGGTATTGCTGAACAATGCTAAGAGCTTCAGAAAAAGCTCCACTACTACTGGCTCGCCTTACCCAGAAATGCATCGGTGTATGCATTGTCAGAGATGGAATTTAAAGCTATTGAGACCACTCCATCAGTGCAGGGTGTCAACAGCTGTCATGCACTTAGGCCCACTGCCCTAGATAAAGGTCCATACATCTTATATGACTACTTTGGAGTCTCTTGCATTAGGCCTTGGGACTTCAACAACCCCTCAATCAACTAGAAAACTTCTATATCCCAAACATTATATGCCCAACTGTGCAGGCCCTCTCACCCTCTAGCGTTACTGTCTCTTAAGTACTGTTACCTCGTAACGTCACCTTCCCCATCTTGACTATCATTACCCCACAGCATTTACAACATGATATAAACCCAAAACATTATCATGTAAAATTGTGTATTGTTCATTTCTCTCGTAAACATTGACTTGTGTACTCTTTTCGATATATACAACTACTGCCTCTCTGTTGCACTTTTTTCTTTCTTTGTGAATTACTTAACCAGAACAGGACTTTGAAATTGTCAGCTGTGATCAGTGCACCATCCCAGTAAACAATTGTAAAATCAAGTAAAATGTTCAATGTCTTTAAGAAATAGTTACTCAATGTGATAACTGGATTGTTTCTTGTGTTTTAGAATGCCTTTCTTTATATAGTGTCTTGATGTAATCATTTTTTTTTTGTTGCTGATGGCTGCTTTGCCTAGACCATACCTGAAAAGGATTCTTGGATGAATGTACCAACTCAGTGAATGAGTGGTAAATAAATAAATACTGCTCAGTTTCTATGTCCTTTGATATGATTTTTCCTGTTGACCAATTGATATATTTACATTTTTGTTTGCTAACAGTGCACATTTAAATAGATCTCCATTATGATTAGCGAAGAACAAACTTCACATCCTAACCTTGAAGCAGTTTCACCAGATACTGCTGCCATACTAGAAGAAACTTGACATTTATAAAGACAATCTTATTTCACTGAGTGGATATAGAATAAAATGCATTTAAAGAAATAACATAAATCATAATGCAGAATAGTGGAGGGAATTAAGTATGTTACATAATGTTAGGAATGTACTGCCGCGGTGGTGCAGTGGTTAGCGTTGTCGCCTCACAGCAAGAGGTTCTCCCATTCGATTCTCAGCTGGAGTGCCTTCTGTGTGGAGTCTGCATGTCCTCCCTGTGGTGAAATGATGTCTAAAGATATGTAAGTAGGTGCGTGCATGAATGGGTGTGCCTTCCTTGAAGGTTGGACATCGGGCTGGCACCTCGGCACTGTAAAAATCCACTGCCATTCATTAGCGGACCGGAGTTCTGCTGTGGTGATCCCTAACCGGGAAAAGCCGAAAGACATTACTTTTTACATAATGTTAGGAATGGAAGTTCCATGTAATTCCACTGACAAAATGCTGCAACATGATTCTTTGCCAGGACCCACCTATTCCCACCCTATTAATGTATATTTATCATTTCAAGAAAATAAGAGAAAGCAAAACAGATGCACTAGACATTTTATTGGAACCTAGTATAGCCAGAGTAAGTTTTCCTTGGCAAATGGCCTTGAAATTGTAGTTACCGGAATCAACATACCCTAAGCTTCCAGACTATAACATGACAAGTCGCTGAATTAGAATGTCTAATAGGAGATGTTGTCATTAGGCATGCATTGCTTGCGAAGAACTGGAAGAAGGAAAACATACTAGAGAGAATTTTATGTAAAGGATGGCATAAAGTTACACGTTAGCATGATGTAAGTGGGATAGTTCTGAGTGTTGAAATTATTTTTTTCCAACACTGAAGAGGAAGGAAATTCTGCTAGAGTCAGTTTAAGGAAAACAGAATAATGTAGAGAATTCTGGTCTGGTGCAAGGCATTTCAGAAGGATAAACTGTAACATCTGGGAAGTTAGACCTGTACGGTAAAGATATGACATTGAAAGGTTGGGTATACAGTGCCTTTTTCAAGTGAACAAAAATTGCCACGTCTAAACTTGCATATTGGGCATCACAGTGGTGCATCTACTCACAGCAAGAGGTTCTCTGGTTCGATTCTCGGCTGGGGTGCCTTCTATGCAGAGTCTGCTTCTCCTCCCTGACTTCGTGTAGGTTTCCCCCCACATTCCAAAGACATGTATCTGGAGCATTTCTCCCTGGGCCTCCATTGAAAATGGGCTCTGTCCCAGTTGGACTTTCCCAGTAAACAAATGTTAAATAAATAAAAAATATTGCAAAAGGGGGAACACTATAAGTCACAGTTCTTATGTGACTAGGTCTAAAATGCAAGAAGAAATTACACGATCATAGGGCACTGTGGGTATATGTGAAAGCTATATGTGAAATATAAGTATTTATTATATAGCTCATTAGAAGCTACATTTTTATAGAGAGCTGTCTATTCTGATCAACACACCAAAGTACATATGGAATTGTAATTTATTGTTCAGTCATTCGGAGTATAATGTTGAAATCATTATAAGCAGGGTCCAACAAGTAGAGGGCAACTGCTAAAAAAACAAACAAAATACTTTTAATTTCTCTGCTGTATCCTATTACCAGTGGTATTCAAACCATTCTTTTTTCGTATTTCTGTGTGGCAAGCTGTTTTAAAATATATTTAGTTATATAATCACATTAGCTTTATAGCAAATTACTTGTATATCTCGGCTTCCCTGGAGTGGATTATGGTCACTGCAGCTACCTAGCTGTTCTAAAAATAACCAATCTCATTTCACTCCGGCCATGATTATGCGCTGGTGTTGAAGCAATGAATCAAGTTATAATTAATCTATAGGAAAAATTACTCATTCAGAAATTATTGCTGTAATAAAACCATATTGTGTGATTAAAGCATGAAGTCTGGATCAGATTCCAGTGGGCATTTATCTGATTTATTCTAAATTAATTACATCAGTATTAGAATGATATTTAACTGTTACCTAAATTAACCGATGTTTCCATCATCTTGCAGAAAACTTTAATTAAATTACTTGGATAAAGAAAATGCTGTTTCCATCTTTATAGTGACCATTTTTATCTACTTATGTGAGAGCTTTTGAAAACGCTGTCTTATTTTATATAGTAATATTATTTACAGCATCAGTGTTTAGATAGGTGATAGTGATTTTTTGTTATCATTCCTGTTATATGGAAACCCACAAAGACAAAATTATAGGACTGAACACTAAAATACTGAATAACCGGGAAACTGAATTAAATTTGCCTAACATAATGAAGTCAATTTAAGTGATGGCTTCTATGAAACATCTATTGCCACATATATTTCTAATCAGAAATGCCATTGAGTACATTCTGTATAAAATGGATATGCATACATCTGAGGCAACTTTGATGCAGACTCTATGCACATATTCACTAAAAAGAGTTAACAGCTATAAGCTTCAGTGCAGTTCATGCCACTAGTTAGCAGAGGTTATCAGAGGTCTCATTTACAAAAATTGTGATTTGGAATCTGCCGCAGGATCATCTGCTTAAATGAGAGGAGGAAATGGTTTCATTTCATGAAAAGTTTTAGCTGTTATTAGCTAAATCTATTTTCTAATTTCTTGACCATAGGCTGATAGTTGTCCGTGGAACTACTGCTGATGTAATTCGGTAATTCCCTGACATTACTATATCATCTCACAAGTACGATGACTTAGAAGTGTTACAGAAGACAAATTCTGTATACAATGTTGCACTTTGAGGAAGTCAGTAGACAGACTGATTCACAAGATGTAAGACTAAAGTTCTTTAAGGATATCACCAAATTCATCTTAAATATTTCACAGATGAATCACTGCACAGCATAATGAAGCAGAGAGGTGTAATACTGTGTTTACTTGTGCCACTCTGGCCAGCAGTAGGAATAACAATATAGCCCAATTTATAGGTTAAAGTATTGCCTGCTACTGACATGTTCATTTGCAGATAAAATAGTTTTCATGTAACTTCTTTCTTCTCCAGTCCAGCTGTATTCCAGTGTTGAACCTGCCACCTTTAATATTGGTAAAAGTGACAACTTATTATGCTGTTGTGCTGTTAAATTGACTAATATAGCAATAACCATGGCTGCGTGTGGATAATCCTAGATTTATCCACAGCTGGCATGGTTTGGTCACGAGGGCGAATCTATTAAAGAATTTTATAACATTCATAAAAATACACATTTTTTTCTAGGGTTTGCAGATCTGAGCGAATATCACTGCTGTGATGATGAGCGATTGGTTTTCTGCTAGAATTTTCATATATGTATGTACGTACATACATCCTCAACCTCTTTTCTCGTTTTGCGTATGGGGTCGGGGTGTCGCTTCAGCAGCAACAATATTCTCGAGCCAAGGTTTATATATATACTGTTTTATAGATTTCTGCGTGTACTTTACTTTAAAATTCTTTAATAGATTTATCACTTGAGATGACTAGACTTATGTACACATATATAGTCTCAAGTGTTTGATTGGTTTTTATTTAGGATTTTTTTTGTACTACATTTTCCTTTTTTATTTATTTATTTTTTTATTTTATTTTTATTTATTTAACATTTGTTAACCGGGAAAGTCCGACTTGGAATGAGCCAATTTTCAGCAGAGGCCCAAGGAGAAACTCTCCAGATAAATGTCTTTGTAACGTGGGAAGAAACCAGAGCACCCAGACAAAACCCACACGAATGCAGGGAGGACATGCAGACTGCACACAGAAGGCACTCCAGCTGAGAATCAAACTGGAGAACCTCTTGCTATGAGGTGACAACATTAACCACTGCACCACTGCGCCATCCTTTTTAAATAATATGTATTGTTTTTAGGCCAACAAAGTGCAGTGTTATATATTATTTAACTTTTCATTTTCAGTTGCTTTTCCCACTTGACACACAAACCTGAAGAAGCTCTAATAGATGACAGTGATCTACGTTAAAAATGTTTCTAAATATTGGTAAAAAATATTTCTAAGGAATTTTGAAGACTTATGCTAACTTTTTTCTTTTTGGATCTTCTTCTTCTTCTTCTTCTTCTTTCAGCTGCTCCCGTTAGGGGTCGCCACAGCAGATCAACTGTTTCCATTTCTTCCTGTCCTCTGCATCCTGCTCTGTCACTCCAACCACCTGCATGTCCTCTCTCACCACATCCATAAACCTTATCTTAGGCCTTCCTCTTTTCCTCTTACCTGGCAGCTCCATCCTTAGCATCCTTTTCCCAATATACCTAGCATCCCTCCTCAGCACATGTCCAAACCAACGTAATCTTGCCTCTCTGGCTTTGTCTCCAAACTTTCCAACCTGGACTGACCCTCTAATATGCTTATTCCTAATCCTGTCCATCCTCGTCACACCCAGTGCAAATCTTAACATCTTCAACTCTGCCACGTCAGACTCTGAATCCTGCCGTTTTGTCAGTGCCACTGTCCTCAACCCATATAACATAGCTGGTCTCACTACCCACTTGTAGACCTTCCCTTTCACTCTTACTGGTACTCGTCTGTCACAAATCACTCCTGACAATCTTCTCCCCCCACTCCATCCTGCCTGTACTCTCTTCTTCACCTCTCTTCCACACTCACCATTACTCTGGACTGTTGATCCCAAGTACTTAAACTCATCCACCTTCCCCACCTCTACTCCCTGCATCCTCACCATTCCTCTATCCTCTCTCTCATTCACACACATATATTCTGTCTTACCCTGCTGACCTTCATTCCTCTTCTCTCTAGAGCAGATCTCCACCTCTCCAGGGTCTCCTCCACCTGTTCCCTACTCTCACTACAGATCACAATGTCATCTGCAAACATCATAGTCCACGGGGACTCCTGTCTGATCTCGTCTGTCAACCTGTCCATCACCATTGCAAATAAGAAAGGGCTCAGAGCTGATCCTTGATGTGATCCCACCTCCACCTTAAACACATCCGTGACTCTCACTACAGACCTTACCACTGTCACACTACCCTCATACATATCCTGTACCACTCTTACATACTTCTCTGACACTCCTGACTTCCCCATACAATACCACAACTCCTCTCTAGGCACCCTGTCATATGCTTTCTCTAAATCCACAAAGACACAATGCAACTCCTTCTGACCTTCTCTGTACTTCTCCATTAACACTCTCAGAGCAAACATCGCATCAATACATATGTAAAAAATTCAATTGAACTGGAGTCAAACCATGAGTCATCTGTGCTCAAAATAAGTGCTCACTGCTATTACACCTGCTGCCACAGAGTCATCTAGGCAGCAGGTGTTTTTCTTCTACTCAGTACTGTCCAAAGTGGTGAATGCTGTGCCTCTCTGCTTAGTGTGTTTGCTCGGAAGAAAGCAAACCAATAGAACTGTTATAATTTTCTCAATGAATCAGAAACTCTGGTTTGCTCATCACTTAGCTACATGCAAATGGGGTAAGCTGTATAAATACTTTTTTAATGTCCTAAAATTTAGGACACAACACTTCAGCTATAAATTATCTTTGGACACTATAGTATCTGTTAGCTATTTCTACCATAGTGAATATGGATAGGTACTTCTCAAGTTGAAGTTGCAGTCATTAAATGTGCATCTCACATGTACAAACACCTTGCTATCAATCAGGTAAACCAGCTGCTCAGCCGTGAGCTATGGAACGTGTTAATTAGCATGCATTACTTATGTGTATTGTCCAGTTAGTCTTCATCCCATTAAAATCCTAGTAAAAACACTTTTTACTAACTGAACACATATTTACACTGAGTCATGTGTGCCCTGCACCCATGCGCTTGAAATTTGGTATGTCAGTACTCATTCCCAAATGTCACCTATAGTGCAGGAATACGTAGCACAATGGCGTTGTTACATCCTCTAAACCGATAATACACATTCAGACTGTCTTGTACATGTATTAATGTGGACAGCGATCATCAACAAATATGAACACTAAACCATTATACTAATAATACACATTCAGACTGTCTTGTACATGTATTAATGTGGACAGCAGTTATCAAAAATATGAACACTATGCTATGCTATGCTAATCACAAAACTGCGTGTGTCTGCAAGTGACAATAAGTGTGTAATGTACACAGCAATACTGAGAAACAGCTGCATATGTCTCAGTTCTGCTACATGCATTCCTGACAGCTCTTTGCATATAGTTTGAAAAGCTGTCTTTTAAAGTATACCTGCACATTGGAAACACAACCAGAAATACAAAATCCATACTTTGCACATCATATATAAAGACCACTATGACAAGGCAACAACATACTTCAGGGGTGTAACAATCATTGACTAGTGTTTTGAAAATGGAAACAAAACACTTATATGTGTGTGAAATTACCACAGTAGCAACATTAAGTGTGTGTCTCTATGTAGATGCAAGTGTGTATGCATAGTCAGAAGGGCATCAGTCTGTATCCTACTATCATCAATCCAGTCACAAGCACAGATGATATCTTGATAATTGTACGTGCCTACCCAGCCATTTCATACATGCCTCCCAACATCTTCTACTATCAAACATACAATGAGGATGTCATCCACTATAAATTGTCCAGCAGCACTGAAAAGTCAGACTTGTGCAGTAGCATTTATGTTAAGTACCGAGTCCTCTAGCTGGTGTACATAGTTAGGTATGGGTTTTAATCTCACTGCAGTCAACTAGAGTGTGTATACAGTCAGGAGAGCATAAGTGTTTATCTAACTGTCAGCAATTCAGTCCCATGGAGAACAAATAATTTTAACAGTTATACACTGCAATCCAGCAATATCATACAGGCCTCCCAACATCTTCTAACAAACATCCAATAAGGATGTCATCCACTATAAATTGTCCAGCAGCACTGAAAAGTCAGACTTGTGCCATGGCACTTGTGTTAAGTACCAAGTTCTCTATCTGGTGTACCTACTCAGGTAGGGATTCTAATCTCACTGGTGTCTGTTGTGTAGTCAGAACAGCATGAGTCTGTGTCCATGGAGAACTAATATTTTGACAGTCATACAAGCCTGCACATCACTTTCATACAGGCTTCATAGCTTCTCACAAACATACACTGTTGATGACATCAGCTATGAGGTGTTGCCCAACATTATAAAAGCCAGATTTGTGCTGTGGTGCTTGCACTAAGTATTGTGCTCTGTAGATAGTTAGGTAGGGGTTCTAGTCTCACTGTGGGCAACTGGGGTGTGTATGTTTAAGTTCAGTTGGTTGACATTCAATAAACCATTTTAGACCAGCATATGAGACACTCCTACTACCATTGTCTTCTCAACAGACACTGCTGATATACTCAATTATAAAGTGTCATCTGAAAATATTAAAACCAGGCTTGTGCTGTGGTGCTTACATTAAGTACTGTGCTCTGCTAGCATTTAGGTAGGGATACTACTCTCACTGCAGTCAACTGGATTGTGTGTACATTTATCAATCAGCATGGTGACAAGTTTAGAATGACATGTGAGTCCACAGCTATGTCAGACCCCCCTCACTACATCTTCTTGTAACATACACTGATGCTGTCATCTTATATAACATGCACTCTGTCAGCATTCAAAACAAACTTGTGCTGTGGCAGTAACATTAAGTACTGAGTTGAGCTTTTTATCTAGATATATAGGGGTTCTAATCTGAGACCAGGCAACTTGAGTGTGTATACATCCAGTTATTACTTTTGAGACAATTTTACTCCACATCCATGTCAGACACATCTCCTAACATGTTCTTCTCAGCATACAGTGATGCTACTATACTTCATAAAGTGCAATGTGACACTTAAAGTCAGACGCATGTTGTAGTGCTAGTATTACATTGTATGGAATTCAGCTTCTGTACCTACACAGGTGTAATGTTCAAGTCAGGTCCAGTCTACTGCTTTGTGTGGTTGGTGGTACATTATGGCTATTGTATGATCATTTGCATCATTCTTCATTTCACTAGCACTTAGGAGAACCTTTAACATAGCTCCATGCATCCACCATCCCCTTTTGTTCCTCTGGCCACATGACATCCTTCCTGCAAAGGAGTGGATGCAAAAGGGTTCTCATCCAGGAAAAAAAAGGTCATTGTTCCCCTCTACTTGCCACTCATTAGACCCATTACAGAGTACAACGCCCCTTTTAGAATGTACCTCACAAGACATCTGCAGCAGCTGGAAAGGCCACAGAAGTACCTCACAAGGAGGATTACTGGCCTCAAACAAATGCCCTACACTGACCGCCTCAAAAAACTCCAGCTTTACTCCGTAGCATATCGTCTACTCTGAGGTGATCTCTGCCTAACATGTAAAGCTATGTCAAACCTAGAGCTGTTGGACATGCTACACCTAAAGAAATCCCAATCCCTCCAAGCTACATGCTTTAGGGACCTAAACCTTGTCACCACAATAGACAGGACATGCTGGAGAGATATATTCCTGTCCCAGAGACTTCCCATACTCTGCAACAGGCTACCTACCCATCTATGTCAAGCAAAGTTCTTCATTAGCACTCTTCAAGAAAAATCTTGATGAGTGGATGGGAAATAGGAAATACACCCAGGGGATCACTTCTGTGTCTCTGCTCAACAGTGGCACAGGAAAATAACTTTCTTGGGTGGTGTAAGCCAGGCAACCTTGTTGGCTAGGCTTACGTAGGCCCTTGGGTCGATAGCCTAGTATCTACCTATGAACCTATGAACCTATGGAGGATGCCCTAGTGTCAAATATGCATGCACATATCATGAAGTAGAGACCATCCACAAGCCTCTGCAAACTATTCTGTCATGGTTTAGTGCACACGTCCCATATAGACAGTGGCAGCATGTAATGCAATCCAACAAATACACACATACTCACAGTAGTCTTACTATCTTCTATAATATATATATATATATATATATATATATATATATAGGGAGCTTATTTTAAATGGTATAATAATGGCTATGATTTTATGTGACATTAGCCATTAGCTTAATGTAATGTGAAACTACAAATATCTGACATGTTCATGTTGCTGTCATTGACATGTGCTGTGTTGAGCTGTGGATGTCCAGTATGCCTTCAAGAGGCTATTAAAAACTGTGATGTGAGCTAATGCACTGATAGCCACTGCTGCCATTTCATTACATGCTCCTTTTATAACAGTTGTAGTAATATGCCCCCTGGGACCTGTTGACATTGTAAAACTTTTATGTATGTGGTTGGCTGATTAACGTGTTGTAGATCTACACAGTTCTCATTCCACCATCACAGAAACACTTGCAGTATGGAACAGGTGTGCATGTGTCTACCCACCATGATTAAATGATCTGTGACAGACATCAGTATAAATTCATACTGATTACATGAGCACATAAGTCTTGTTTCATCCATACCTCACTGACCCTCTTCAAGATCAACCTTAATGAGTGGATGGGAAACCACAAATTTGTCCCAGGCATTCCACCTGTGTCCCTCATTGACAGGGCTATCAGGTGCTGACTGAGGTTTCTTTTTGGGGATAGATTCTTGGCTAGGCTTGTAAGGGCCCCAGGGCCATTATCATAGTAACCTCCTATGATCCGATAATGTAATGCTGTGATATATAAAGAAATATCAAATAGTTTGATTGCGACCTTCTAAGGGAGGGTATCAGAAGCTTCACACCACCACCACCCCCCCCAGATGATGCAGACAAATATGCTGAGCACTATGCCAGTGCACTATACAAGGACCTGTACAACTTCATGGACACAGCCATACCCAACAGAACTAAAGCCTTCTCCTCAAGGAAATATAAACCTATCTGGTGGGCATCCTCTATCACAAAGAAAACAGCTGTAACAACATACTATAAAATGTATTTGTAAAAGAGCAAAGCTTTCAGGTTAAACAACCCTGCCTCAGTGCAAGAATCTTCCAGCAAGAACTAGCCTCACCAGTGAACACCCTGTTCAACCATAGCCTAAGTACAGGCTTCACTCCAGCAGAGTGAAGAACTACCATTGTCATCCCTTTGCACTAATGTGGTGCCACTACTGGCCCAGGAAACTATTGCCCCATTAGCTTGACAAGTCTGATCTGTAAGGCCATGGAGTGCAGTATTATGGACCTCATAAACAAGGACATAGACAATCTCCAAGCACTTGACCCCACCCAGTTTGGATTTGTCAAGGCAGATCTTGTCTGTTGAACCTAGTTGACTTTTTTGAGACTGTTACCAAGGCACTGGTTGAGGGAAAGTCAGTACATACAGCTTACCTTGACTTGACCAAAGCCATTGACACAATTCCCCACTCAGGTATTATCGAAAACCTAACACAACTTGGCATAAATCCCTATCTCATCAGGTAGGTGGCCAACTGGCTCACCAATAGGTCCCACAAGGTCAAAATAGGTGCCTCCACCTCCAACAACAGATCTGTCACTAGTGGTGTTCCCCAGGGATCTGTCCTAGGACCCCTACTGTTTGGCATCTACTTCTCAGAGGTCCAGGAAAAGACAAAAGGCCTGTGACTGACAAAGTTTGCAGATGACTCTAAGTTGGGTGCTATCACTGACTCCCCAAATTATGTTAACATACTACAAGAGGGTCTCAAAGCAACAACTGACTGGTGCAAAGTCATGGCCTTACATTAAGTGCAAAAAATATATTATCATACCATTCAGCAAAAAAAATGGCCCATACTGATTACCACATCAACGGCAACCACCTAACACAAAACCTGTGGTGAGAAACCTGGGTACACAGGTTGACAACAATCTCACATCTAACAATCATGTAGCAGCAGTGGTTAGAAAAGCCTTGTTCATCTCATAAGTAAAGGGAGTGCATCTGTAAAAAAGGAGGTTATTAGCTCTCTGTACTCCTCCCTCATTAGGCCTATAATTGAGTACAATGCCCCATTTGGTATGTACTTCTCCAAACACCTGCACCAACTGGAAAGGCCACAGAAATATCTCACAAAGAGAATCCATGGCTTGCAGCACCTGTCCTATGTGGACAGCCTCAAATCACTATCACTCTACTCGGTATCATATAGATTGCTCAGAGGTGATCTATGTCATGTCTACAAGGCAATCTCAGACCCTTCTCTACTAGAGATGCTCCATATCTGTAAGTCTAACTTCTTGTGCATAACACAATTGAAAGGCCTAAATCTAATATATGACATTAACAAAACCTGCTGGAGAGACAGGTTTGTCTCCCAGAGGCTGCCCCATCTCTGGAATAGACTCCCCATACATGCCAAAGTATGTCGTTGACCCTCTTCAAGTGCAACCTTGATGAGTTGATGGGAAACCACAAATTGTCCAGGGGTTCCATCTGTGTCCCTCACTGACATGGGAGACAGGTGCTGATTGAGGTTTCTTTTTTGGATATAACTCTTGGCTAGGCTTGTAAAGGCCCTAGGGCCATTAGCCTAGTAATCTCCTATGATCCCGTGAATTGTGACCTTGTGTAATTCATTGTATGTGCAGTTGTGTTCACAAGGATTATTGATGTGGTCAGCAGCACCATTGTGTGACTATTTAGGAGTCATGTCAGGAATTGTACTGCATGAGCCACAAGCAACTGACTTATAATGTGTCCTTATATGGCATCAGGCCACTTAGACACAGCTTTACCAGAAACCGCATATAGGCATATGTTGTACACTTGATATAATTACATGACACTGGTACAGTTGTGTGAATGTGTGAACAGTACCAGTGTGTGGCATGTGATGCATGACCAAGGTTGTATTTGGAGGTGTTTTCACAATATGTGTATTTCAATAAATGTGAAATGCAAAGGGGATACACAACTAAACACAGAGCTGTTTGTGGATGCCACCAGACATACAGAAGCATAGGTAATAGACAGTCCACTAGCTGACAGTTTGTCTCACACTTCACCCCCCTTTGGCCCTGGACATCAGCCAAAGTATACATGCAAACATTACTCAGTTTTTATTCTCAGGAGAGCAGCTCATCTGTGCATTCATTATTGCTAATAGGACAGAATCAATGGGCTATGACAACACCACAGGTTGCCAAGAGCATAACTTAAAACCTGACCTAGCAGACAGAATTGGATCCCTACTTAAACACAGCCTACAGACAGCCTATGTTCACATAGAAGGGTGTACAGCAATAATCATCCTTCTGACCATGGTGGGGACCATCACCAGATACATAGAGTTATAGACCCATACACCTGACTCTTCTCATCTGTGAGGCAGACCAATGAGTCATCAAAAATGGACACAGCTAATATTTTGTCTATGTACCACACCCATGTTTGATGTATTAAGGCTACATCATGTCTGTTATATCTGTTTTATGTCTTCAAGAACATCACCATGGGCATGCATGAGGAGATCACTCTCATCCTGTGATGTGTTAAGGCTACATCATGTCTGTTACATCTGTTTTATGTCTTCAAGAAGGTCACCATGGGATGCATGAGGAGATGACTCTCATCCTGTGATGTGTTAAGGCTACATCATGTCTGTTACATCTGTTTTACGTCTTCAAGAAGGTCACCATGGCATGCATGAGGAGATCACTGTCATCCTGTGTAACTTGACCTGGCCAAGGCATTTGACACAGATCTACACTCAAGTATTACAGGGGAGAATTTACCCCGAGGATCACATCAGTCAGCTTGCTAGACAGGGGTCCAGAGAAGTAAATATTGTGGTAAGAAATAGCCAGGGAATTGTTATGGCTAGGCTTGTACAGGCCCTAGGGCTGATAGCCTAGTACCAACCTATGAACCTATGAACTGTCTCAAATAAGCTTACACACCTACATCACCAAGTGGGTAGACAAATGGATCACATACATAACAGATAATGTCAAGATGTGTGAAGTCACCTTTATTTAGAGTCCAGTGACCAGGTCTGTATCTCAGGATTCTGTACTACGCCCTTTCATGTTCATTATTTAAGTCTCATTAGTCAAGACTAACTTACATGCCCTTTGTCTGACCAGGTTTGTGGAGGACTGCAAATTGTGGACAATCATTGAATCCAAGATTTGCATTGGGATAATGCAGACAGAACTAACACAGAAAGGATTGTTGCCAGCCCCACAGAGATACAGCAGCTGACAAAAATCAAGGAGGAGATTAGTTCATTTATGAAAGCAAACACATAAGCAAATTATAATATAAACAGCACACCCCTATGAGCAGACCAAGTGGTACGTGACCTGCATACTCAGATAGAGAGTAAGGGGAGTTTCCATCAGCATGTGACCACAGTGGTGACAAATCCCTTGTATGTAGCATAACTCCTGAGTATGTGCAGGCCATCCACATCAATGGACATTATATTCCTATTGTTCCACATCAAAGACATTACAGTCCCATTGATCTACATCAAAGGACATTATAGTCCCATTGTTCTACATAAAAGGACAATATAGTCCCCCTGTTCCACATCAAAGACATTATAGCCCCATTGTTCTACATCAAAGGACATCACAGTCCCATTGTTCTACATTAAAGGACATTATAGTCCCAGTGTTCTACAACAAAGGACATTTTAGTATCATTGTTCTCAGATCAAAGGACATTATCACCCCATTGTTCTACATCATAGGACATCACAGTCCCATTGTTCTACATCAAAGGACAGTATAGTCCAATTGTTCTACATCACAGGCATTATAATAAATTGTGCATCAAAGGACCTTATAGTCCCATTGTTCTACATCATAGGACATCACAGTCCCATTGTTCTACATCAAAGGATAGTATCGTCAGATTGTTCTACATCACAGGCATTATAATAAATTGTTGTACATCAGAGGACATTACTGTCTCGTTCTACATAATAGGACATCACAGTCCCATTGTTCTACATCAAAGACATTATAGTCCCATTGTTCTACATCAAAGGACAGTATAGTCTGGTTGTTCTACTTCACAGGCATTATAATAAATTGTTATACATCAGAGGGCATTACTGTCCCATTGTTCTACATAATAGGACATCACAGTCCCATTGTTCTACATCAAAGGACATTACTGTCACATTGTTCTACATCAAAGGACAGTATAGTCTTATTGTTCTACATCAATGGTAATTATAGTCCCAATGTTCTACATCAAAGGACATTACTGTCCCATTGTTCTACATCATAGGACATCACAGTCCCATTGTTCTACATCAAAGGACAGTATAGTCCCAGTGTTCTACAACAAAGGACATTAGAGTCTCATTGTTCTCAGCTCAAAGGACATTATAGTCCCATTGTTCTACACCAAAGGGTATTATAGCCCCATTGTTTGAAATCAAAGGACATTATAGGACAGTATAGTCCGATTGTTCTACATCACAGGCATTATAATAAATTGTTCTACATCAAAAGACATTATAGTCCCATTGATCTACATCAGAGGACATTATAGTCCCATTGTTCGACATCAAAGGACAGTATAGTCCCATTGTTCTACATCAAAGGACATCACAGTCCCATTGTTCTACATCAAAGGAAAGTATAGTCCGATTGTTCTACATCACAGGCATTATAATAAATTGTTCTACATCAGAGGACATTACTGTCCCATTGTTCTACATAATAGGACATCACAGTCCCATTGTTCTACATCAAAGACATTATAGTCCCATTGTTCTACATCAAAGGACATTACTGTCCCATTGTTCTACATCAAAGGACAGTATAGTCCTATTGTTCTACATCAATGGGCATTATAGTCCCATTGTTCTACAACAAAGGACATTAGAGTCTCATTGTTCTCAGCTCAAAGGACATTATAGTCCCATTGTTCTACACCAAAGGGTATTATAGCCCCATTGTTTGAAATCAAAGGACATCAAAGGACATTATAGTCCCATTGATCTACATCAGAGGACATCAAAGTCCCATTGTTCTACATCAAAGGACAGTATAGTTCGATTGTTCTACATCACAGGCATTATAATAAATTGTTCTACATCAAAGGACATTATAGTCCCATTGTTCTACACCAAAGGGTATTATAGCCTCATTGTTTGAAATCAAAGGACATTATAGGACAGTATAGTCCGATTGTTCTACATCACAGGCATTATAATACATTGTTCTACATCAAAGGACATTATAGTCCCATTGTTCTACATCAGAGGACATTACTGTCTTATTGTCCTACATCAAGGGATGGTATAGTCCCATTGTTCTACATCATAGGACATTACTGTCCCATTGTCCTACATCAAGGGACATTACAGTCCCATTGTCCTACATCAAAGGATATTATATTCCCATTGCTGTACATCAGAGGACATTATAATCCCATTGTTCTATATCAGAGAACATTACAGTCCCATTGTCCTACATCCAAGGACATTATAGTCGCATTGTTCCACATCAGAGACATTATAGTCCCATTCTTCTACATCATAGGACATCACAGTCCCATTGTTCTACATCATAAGACAGTATAATTTGATTGTTCTACATCACAGGCATTATAGTAAATTGTGCATCAAAGGACATTATAGTCCCATTGTTCTACATTATAGGACATTACAGTCCCATTGTTCTACATCAAAGGACAGTATAGTCCCATTGTTCTTCATCACAGGTAGTATAATCAATTGTTCTACATCAAAGGACATTATAGTCCCATTGTTCTACATCAAAGGACTGTATAGTCCCATTGTTCTTAATCAAAGGATAGTATCGTCCCATTGTTCTAAATCAAATGACATTCTAGTCCCATTATTCTACAACAAAGGACATTATAATCTTATTGTTTGAAATCAAAAGACATTACAGTCCCATTGTTCTACAACAAAGGGCATTATAGTCCTATTGTTCGAAATCAAAGGACATTATAGTCCCATTATTCTACATCAAAGGGCATTATAGTCTCATTGTTCGAAATCAAAGGACATTATAGTCCCATTGTTCTACAACAACGGGCATTATAGTCCCATTGTTCGAAATCAAAGGACATTATAATCCCATTGTTCTGTAACAAAGGGCATTATAGGCTCATTGTTCTACATCACAGGCATTATAGTCAATTATTCTACATCAAGGGACATTATAGTCCCATTGTTCTACATCAAAGGACTTTATGGTCCCATTGTTCTACAACAAAGGGCATTATAATCCCATTGTTCTACATCAGAGGATATTACAGTCCCATTGTTCTACATCAAAGGACACTATGGTCCCATTGCTGTACATCAGAGGACATTATAATCCCATTGTTTTACATCAGAGGGCATTAGTGTCCCATTGTTCTACATCAAAGGACATTGTAGTCCCATTGTTCTAGAACAGAGGACATTATAGTTCTCAGCTCATATCACAGCAATAATTATGTACAATGTGCACTCTTTTGCATGTACCTCCCAACATATCTTCCAGGGATGCCTTACTCAAATGTATCACTTTTGCCGCAGTGAGCTCCCACACATCTTATTGTCAGTACCTTAGTTTTGTTTTTGATACGTAGCCATTAGGCATTGACAGTGCTGTATACGATGCATGTGTGATATGGCTTTCTGTGATGCACCCAGTAAATACATGGCTGAATGACAACTTTGATGGCACAGGTCGCATTCAAGCAAATGTGGATTGAGGCATATATATGCCATACATTACCTTTCAGCTAGCCAGGATTTCTCGTAATTTAAATTACGGGTGTAACAGTGCCCCTATTAAAACTTCTGAAAGCAGGTGCGATTGATTCGCCTTATAGACTACTGACAAATCATGGCAGTTTTACAAGTGTCATCATATAGAACCATGTATAGTAACTCACAATCACATAATTTATGTCAGCAACCATACCTATCAATCTCAGTGCAAGAAATCTGGACAAAGCCTGACAAAATGGGGGGACAAAAGCCCAAAAATAGGGGCAGGGTTTAAATATTGTTTTATTAACATAGAAAGTTGCTAGAGCAACAGGGATTGTATTACATTTGTTATACATTTTCTGAACAATTTGAAGTCTGAAACTCAAATGTGTGCCATTATATGGTGGCTTCAATCTTCAGGTTATCCTAATGATTTGCCAGAAAACCGCACATTTTATGAAGAACAGACCAAAACTATGAGGTAAAAATCTTTACATTCTGCGAAAATATGGACAGTTGGGAGGTATGTGAGTGACACAGACTGATGGTGGTGTTACTCTGATATTGTCCACGATTGTGTGTGCTGCCATCTACTGTTGTCCATGAGGCTGCTGCTATGTGTTCCATTTCATGAGGCTCTGCTATGTGTTCCATTTCATGAGGCTGCTGCTATGTGTTCCATTTCATGAGGCTCTGCTATGTGTTCCATTTCATGAGGCTGCTGCTATGTGTTCCATTTCATGAGGCTCTGCTATGTGTTCCATTTCATGAGGCTGCTGCTATGTGTTCCATTTCATGAGGCTGCTGCTATGTGTTCCATTTCATGAGGCTCTGCTATGTGTTCCATTTCATGAGGCTGCTGCTATGTGTTCCATTTCATGAGGCTCTGCTATGTGTTCCACTTCATGAGGCTGCTGCTATGTGTTCCATTTCATGAGGCTCTGCTATGTGTTCCATTTCATGAGGCTGCTGCTATGTGTTCCATTTCATGAGGCTGCTGCTATGTGTTCCATTTCATGAGGCTCTGCTATGTGTTCCATTTCATGAGGCTGCTGCTATGTGTTCCATTTCATGAGGCTGCTGTTATGTGTTCCATTTCATGAGGCTGCTGCTATGTGTTCTATTTCATGAGGCTGCTGCTATGTGTTCCATTCCATGAGGCTGCTGCTATGTGTTCCATTTCATGAGGCTGCTGCTATGTGTTCCATTTCATGAGGCTGCTGCTATGTGTTCCATTTGATTGAGCTCTGTGTTGACATTATATTGATATTCAAGCAACTCATTTTGCAAATCTTCACAGTATGCACCTACTCCATATTGTATATACCATCCTTGATAAATGTCCTCTCCTGTGATCATGTTAGGCTGCTTATATCACAACCACTCATCTCCATTGATGTGTGGCCTTGTGTAACAGTCACGTAATATACAATAACTGTGTGATGATATGAGTTATACTCACACAGGGGGTGGAAAGACAGTATGTATTGTACCATGTACATATGTGGTTACCGTTCATAGGATCATAGGAGATTACTACGCTATCAACCTGGAGGTCATTTCAAGCCTAGCCATTTTAGCCCAATGTAATACCATAGATACTCTAGTCAATACCAAGGACTGTATTTTGTAATGACTGCCCATATCCCGGAGGGTTGTGGACATTATTTATGGTAAGAATTTACAGTTCTCCATCCATTTGTCCAGGTTCCTTTTGAACAGTGTCAGAGGTGCTCTGTTTCACGTGAATAGGTAGCCTATTCCAAAGATGCAGCAGTCGCTGGGATATAAAGCTGTCCCTCCAGCATGTCCTGTTCAAGTCACAGGCCATATTTAGGCCCCTTGAACCAGTGTTCCAAGTCCCGTTTGATTTACGGAGATGCAAAAAGTTCATTAGGTTTGGGTCTGAGATTTTTCTGTAAGCCAGGCATGTCTCCACTAAGAAGTCTACATGATACAGAGTAAAGTGACATGGACTTTAGTAGGTCTGTGTATGGTACATGGAGTCCATTGATCTTTGTTAGAAACCTCTGAGATCTCTCCAATTGCTGCCGGTACTTTCTATGGCACATACCAAACAGGGCATTATATTCAATTATGGGCTGAATTAGTGCCAGGTATAGAGGGTTATAATCTCTTTTGCTCTCAAGGTGATGCCTTTACTAATCAAGTGTGCTACATAGAAAGCCTTCCTTACTACAGTAGACACATGGTGGTTGAAGTTAAGGTCAGGGTCAAATTGTGAACCCAAGTCCCTGACCACTTCATGGGTACTTGGGGTATTGTTGTTGATTTGATAGTGTGAAGAGACATTGTTTGTGCCAAAGGGAATGATGATGCATTTCTTTGCATTCAGTTTGAGACCGTCACTAAGACACCAGCTGTTGGTCTGCATCAGACCTTCCTGGAGTATACCGATACCATTTGGGGATTCGATAATTGCACCCAGTTTGTAGTCATCTGAAAACTTGGTCAACCACAATCCCTTAGTTTTGTTCTGAGAAATATATACCAAGAAGCAGAGGACCCAGCATAGACTCTTGTGGCACCACACTGGCAACACGTCTGCTGGTTGATGTGGATTTGCCCACTTTGATAGTGTGTGTTCATGTTGTGAGCCAGTTAGCAACCCATCTCACAAAGAAGGGGTTTACATTCAGTTTGTTAAGTTTATCAGTGATGCCTGAGTGTGGGATTGTGTTGATAGCCTTTGGCAAGTTGAGGTGTGCTGAGTGCTCAAATCTACCCTCATCAATGGCCCTAGTCACATTTTCAAAAACATCCACCTGATTTAACAGGCAGGATCTGCCCTTGACGAAGCTGAACTGGGTAGGATCCAGATTTTGGAGGTCACCTATGTCTTTATTTATAAAGTCAATAATGATACGTTCAAGGGCCTTACAGATGAGGCTGGTCAGGCTTATAGGTCTGTAGTTCCTTGGGTCTGTTTTTAGGCCACTTTTTTGGAGGGGAACAAATGTTTCTGTTCTCCATTCTGCAGAAATAAAGGCTGTGGTTAGAATACGATTAAAAGAGTGCATAATGGTGATGCTAGTTCATGTTTTAGCCTGTTTAGAAGACAGCCTGGGATGCTGTCTGGTCCCACAGAGGCTATGTTTTTGCCTTGGACAAGGCTTTGATGACCTGTTCTTCAGATATGTAGGGTGAGGGTGGGGGGTGTTTGGGGCTAGGTTTGTGATAGGTTTGGAGTGGATAGGGGTGAAACTTTCACCAGACCTACCACTAGCAGGTTTGCTATCTCTGCGGGGTCAGTGTGTGTGATACCATTCATCACTAGTTCTGCACATGCTTGGGTGCTAACATTTAGGCTACATACGTAGCTGTAAAAGGCTTTATGGTTATCCTTGGCTGTGCTAGCTAAGTTTTTCTCAAAGAGGCCCTCAGAGGATTTGAAAAGTTGTCTTATTTCCCTGTTGAGGCTGAGGAGGGTGCTTTTCCACTGTTAGGGTCTCGCCTTTGTTTTCATGCACAGCAACTTTTTGCATTTATTGCAATGCTTGCTATTGCTGGATGCCCACTATGGTGACTTGTTTATACTTGAGGCTCTGGCTTTGATTCTCTGTCTGGTACAGCCAAGTCTCTACACTTATGTAAGTGATTGTACAGGGCTTTATTGTAAGCTTTGGTGTAGTTACCACTTCCAGCTGGGGGATGGCGCTCAAAATTCATTTATACCATCACCTAGAAGGGTATAGTTTGCCTTGGTGAAGTTTTTTAGTCTGATTTCACCCTTTGTGAATTCTGGTGTTAGTGTCTGCTCGAAAGAGACTGATTTGTGGTCAGATTTAACTAATGAGGTCCAGTAGTTGTGGTAGTGGATCCATTTGACATGATAGTGAGAACCAGATCTAGTATGTTTGTTCCTCTTGCTCGAGTATGACCAATTTGTTCCAGGGCCTTTGAGTTACCAAAGTAAGAACTTTTGTGCTAGGTTAGGGCTGGTGTAGGTTTCCTAGTTGACGCTTCCTGTCTTTGTGGTGTAAATCCATTGACATGCCCTCATCTGCTGTACATTACCATTGTTTCACTTGTTCTACTCCCTGTCTTAATTCCTAACATTCGTTTGTGTGGCCCTTTTCAATACACACTCTAACTCAGAATAATTATTTATAATGCAGTCTATGTGCCCTTGATGATCACCACCAGAACTTTATTTCAGATTGTCTAAAACAGGTTTGCACAGTACTCTGCACTGACTATACTTTCCTATAATGCGTTAGTCCTTTATGCATTACTTTATACTAAACCCTGGTAGTCATTCCGGCTGTCCATACAATCATGCAGAACCAGTTGGCTCAAAGGTATACACATCTGCATGTCTGCAGGTGTTTATGGTGCTTTACATGGCTTCCTGGCTGGCAACACTGTTGCTGGCCACAAATCCATGCTTGTTTTCGTGTAAGAGCGGTACGCGGCATGCATATGCAATTAGCACTGCTGCTCATTACGCAAACACATAAACCCTGTGTAGGCTCAGCTTACACAACGTTTATTGAATCCCCAGAGCAGCTGTCTTTTAACTGATTGTACTTTTAGAAAAAAAAAACAGGAATAAACAGCCTCTTGAAAAACAGATGCTAGAAACTCAGTCTGAAATTGGAGGTTTGACTAGTTTTTTTTTAATGTAGAGAGTAGTATTTCCTAGAGATTACAGCCACGGACAGAGAAGCAGTGGTTTGTGCAGTGAAACTGAGTATTTGGGATAAGTAGGAATGCATTAGTAAGGGGCAAATATCTGAGTTGACAGCCCGGAAAGTGAGGGAAAGGAGTCCAACCTAAGGATTCTAAATAATTAAGACCTAAGTAAAAGTTGTTCTTTTTGTATAATGTCAACATTTGGTTTCTGTAAGGGTATGTCAATGATATTCTCCAGGAAGATGGTGTGATGAATTGGTAGCTTTGATTTGACATTGTCTATAAAGTTTCAAGATTATGTTTGAACATTCCAGAGATAACAAGCAGCCTGTATTCCTGCTGTGTGAAAATACCCATCCATATAGCATTCCTACTTTTTAGAGAGAGAGAAAATGAGACAGTTTGGGGGTGGGGATGAAAATAAGTTAATTAATTAATTGCTGTGGATATATTGCTTTTATCAAGCTGAGACGTACATCTTCAGTTTTGGTCCCTCTTGGCCTTTGGCCATGCCAAAGAATTAGATGTTTGGTGCAAAACACTTACTGTTTCTGTTCTTTGATTGCAGGATGTGTGCAGAGCCCTGTCCATTTAGTGGTTATCTAGGAATGCAACTATATGCTCAAGGACACCTCTAGAGTCCAGTTTTCCACTTATTCATGAATGGACAGCATAACATATTTTAAGTGATCATTTCTGCCACTACATGTGCCATTGAATCTGCTAGTGGTGGTCCTGAAGGTGAACTTGGTGAATCAGCTATATTCAAAGACACCTCCATTTGTCATCTTTATTGATCCCTGGGCAGACATTCGTGTGTTCATGTGTCTCAAGTGGAACATTTGTCTTGCTAACTCTGGTGCACTAACATTCTTCCTTTGCTGAAGTGACACTGAAGGTCTCATGAGATAGCAAAGGCACAAGATGGCTGTCTAAATTTAGGAGTTAAACTATGTATGTAAACTTACACTGGGGAAGTGGTAAAGCCACATAGCCCAGACTTCTCCAGTCCTAAACCGGGAACAAAACGTTGATTAATTATTATTTTTAAAACAGAGTATATGGGGAACATCTCACCCCATGAGGGCTGTGGAATTCTTTGTCTAAACAGGAAAGACTTGGAAAATGTACAGTTTTAATGCCAGTTCGTGCATTTACATGAACATGACCCAACAGTAATGCTACACTGTTCCAGCTAGCATCACCAGATTTTAATATTTCCCTCTTCAAACTGATAAATTGCCCATTTTTAATTTGTATGTTATGCATAACTACAGGAAAACAAATGAGATCTCTGCCTTTCTGTGGCCCGTGTGCTTATTCAGTTTATGTTATAATTTTTTCAAATAAAATTTCTGTTTTATTTATTCACACATCTAGTACACCATTTATTATATGGTATTGTCTGCCTCCCTAGAGAGACCAAATAAAATCTCAAAATGATATACACTTAAAACACTAACAATTCTCAGTTATGCATTACTTTGTGTGTAGTCAAATTAAACTCAAAAATATCATAGTTAATAATATGTGTGTATTTGATATCAACGTGGAGCAGTGTTTTTTGTACATATCGATTAGACCACATTACCTCAAGACAGATACCTAGGGCCAGATTCCATAAAGTTTGCTGATTTCAGTGCAATATGCCAATAATAGAGCAAAACATGTGTATAATAGTGTAATATGTAAATCTTCCATGATGAACTCAGAATATCATGGCACACAAGGCAGTATTGCAGTAGCAACAGCTCACTAAACAACCCTGCAAATAATCTGTTGGTAATGAGAAATCATTGTCAAAGTGCATTGTACATTAATAAAGTTACGGAAAGATTATCACAATTCAAACATCCTGATAGACTTACAAACATATCTATAACATAACCTGTTCAGTAAGGTTAAGGACACTATGGAATATAACTAACTCTGTTATTTTAAAAAAATAAAAAAAATGCCAAGTATCCCAGTCTAAGCTGCAGGGCATTCATAATACATATTTTAAGAAATCTGTTCTGAAATGTTACAGACAACTATGGATATTTCCATAACTCATTTACTAACAAAATATACTTTTTCTAAAGTTCCATGTCCTTTGTAATGCATATCTTCAGCAATCAGTGTAGTAAGTGCAAAGACAACCACAGAGATCTCCGCAAGTCATGTACTAAAAGAAATGCCTGCTTGCACATAAGAATTCTGACAGAATCTATAAAATTTCTAATAAAAAAATGATTACAGGACAAGGGCAATTAGGGACATGCCACAAATAACATTAGATATCACGGACATGCCACAAATAACATTAGCTGTCACGGACATGCCACAAATAACATTAGCAATCAGGGACATGCCACAAATAACATTAGCTATCATGGACATGCCACAAATAACATTGGCTATCACGGACATGCCACAAATAACATTAGCTAACAGGGACATGCCAAAAATAACATTAGCTATCAGGGACATGCCACAAATAACATTAGTTAACAGGGACATGCCACAAATAACATTAGCTATCACAGACATGCCACAAATAACATTAGTTATCAGGGACATGCCACAAATAACATTAGCTATCACGGACATGCCACAAATAACATTAGCTAACAGGGACATGCCACAAATAACATTAGCTATCAGGGACATGCCACAAATAACATTAGCTAACAGGGACATGCCACAAATAACATTAGTTATCAGGGACATGCCACAAATAACATTAGCTATTACAGACATGCCACAAATAACATTAGCTAACAGGGACATGCCACAAATAACATTAGTTATCAGGGACATGCCACAAATAACATTAGCTATCACAGACATGCCACAAATAACATTAGCTAACAGGGACATGCCACAAGTAACATTAGCTATCAGGGACATGCCACAAATAACATTAGCTAACAGGGACATGCCACAAATAACATTTGTTATCAGGGACATGCCACAAATAACATTAGCTATCACAGACATGCCACAAATAACATTAGCTAACAGGGACATGCCGCAAATAACATTAGCTAACAGTGGGTTCAGGACTTGTATGGGGAACACAAGAAATGCACACACCCAAGGAGAGTGGGAGATAGAAAAGAAGATGTGGGTATGGGTGAAGAAGAGGGACACACAAGAGTGGTGCTAGAATAGGAAAATCGGAGGAAAAGTCAGAGGGGCATGGACATTTGTTTGGTGGGAATAGGTCCTATTTTGTAAGAATAGAAGGAAAGGTAAAGATATGGGAAAAGCAGGAGAAGGCCATCTCAGCAGGTACACCCACAGAATAAATATGACAACACAAGACAGACAAAGGTTGGAAAAAAACAGTAGGAACAGCTAAGTTATACAGACAGCAAATTGAAAAACATGGGCCTGGTGAAATGCAGAAAAACATATCTACCTATGCACTATCATGTTATGACATATTGCAAACTGTGTGGCAGTCTTACCTGAATGTAAATGACCAATGCTAGATGTATGTTGGTCTGAAATAAATAAGGATCACAGTACACATTGTACAAATAAACACATTTCCAAGTAGTCTGTCAGGCGTGAAGTGTAAACCAAGCAACATCACAGATGAATAAATGCAGGTCTAATATTGCTAGATAACTCCAGCAGAGGACAGAATCAAGCCTCTGGCCATACAGGTAAAAAGCAAAGAACCAAGCCCAGTGCCAAACAGAAGTACTGCATAAAAAGCAACAAAATGGTTGCTAAATACACAAGTAGGTATACACAACCCAAACAAACATGTAACAAGTAAGTGTGCACAACCCAAACAAACATGTAATGGAATCCATATATGTCACACACATAGGCCATACCAAAGGCAACAAACAGATGTAAGCATATATGTATGACTGCCAGTGGCCTAAATGGAACACAAATGAAAGCAAGATGAATACACATACACACACCAATGACGTGTAAGGATATTTTCAAAAATATAACACTACAGCTTTAAAAATATGTTAGGTTGTACACATGGACTTCAAGTAAGTGCACTGCTTAACACACAAGTGTAATGAGAACAAGGATGTATTGCAAGCAATAGTCAGCACCTTGTGTATAGATGTCCCACATCATAAAATGGCCATATATTTGGCACATGTTCACCGTGTCTCCAATGCAATACACAGCAATGGTCAATAACTGCAACAAAGGCAAACAACTTCAAAATAAAATAGTGAAATATGAAGGTGGAAGGGAGGTAGCCAAACTGGACCCACATCACGGAAAAGCAGGACAAGGTAAGTTGACACACTGCAAATGCACGTATATAGCACACTGGGTGCCGTAGAATCATCACCATCATCCTTAACTCCCTTTTTTACATTTCCTACAGGGGGTCGAGGTGTCATGTTACCTGTAGCCATCGCTCTCAGGTCAATGCCACACTCCTGACTGTAGCCATCGCTCTCGGGTCAATGCCACACTCCTGACTGTAGCCATCTCTCTCGGGTCAATGCCACACTCCTGTTTTCTTTGACACTCACGCATGATTATTGCCGATTTTCAGTTGCACAATCCGTTCACCCCTTTGCTGGATGCCCACATTTCCTTTTCCCTTCTTGTATGTCCCAAATCTTCTACACCAGATCGTCCTCTGCTTTTATTCACATGTGCCTGAACCACCATAATCTGTTCAACATTTCCACAATTGGAGCTACTTTAGCTTCTGCTCTTATGTCCTCATTTCTTCATCTATATCCCACAATGTGCATCCTAGCACCCATCTGAGGCACTTCATTTCCATCACTTCTGTCTTCATCTGCTCTGCCTTTACCATCAAGGTTTCTGTACCATACATTAGCATTGGTCACACTACTGTTTTATGCACCTTACTTTTCAGCTGCTTTGACATTCTTCTGTCATATGCTACACCTGACCCTCTGTGCCAGTTAGCTGCAGCCCCTCTGATTCTAGCTTTATCCTCTTCATTCAGACATCCCTTCTCCTCAACCACCCATCCCAGGCACTTGAAGCTGTTAACCTGCTCCACTGTCTTCCTTTCTGTCTCATTTCTCAGCTTCTTTTGATTTCCCTGATTTGCTCCCATTACCACTGTCTTATCTGTACTCAGGTTTACCCATGTGCCTTCAATTGTGCCTTCCATTCCCCTATGCTTTGCTGAAATTCTCACTCAGAGTCTGCCTGTAATGCTACATTGTCTGCATATAGCAGCTTTGTTTATCTGTCCCCTCTGACCTGTTTGCTAATGCAATCCATCACCACTATGAACAGCAGTGGGCTCAGCTGAACCCTGATGCATACCCACTCCCACTGGGAACCATTCTGTGAGACCAACAGTATTCTTATTTGAGTCATTGAGTACTTGTACATAGCCAGTGTGATGGTGTGGGGTATTGCCAGCTATACTAGGAGAAGTAGGGCAGTGGATGTGTAACATATGCCAGAACAGCTAGCTGGAATTTTGTAAAAAAATGTCATTCATCTATCAAACTGATTTCTATAGATACTTGTGCTGAAAATAAATTTGTAAAGCTACTCATGTTAAAAATGTACCAACAGTATTCCCTTTTTGCGTCTTTCAGCTTTTCCTGGTTAGGGCTCACCACAGCGGAACTCCGGTCCGCTAATGATTGGCAGCAGATTTTTACCTGTAGAGTTGCCAGCTCTGACGCACAACCTTCAATGTAGGTGTGCCCATTCACGCATGTCTCCACACAGAAGACTCTCTAGCTGAGAATCGAATGGGACAACATCTTACTGTGAGGCTGGACAGAAAACGAAAGATACATGCATTATCGTAACTGTTTACATGTATATGTTTTAACAGAGGATATTGGAAGAGAACAAGTTAATCTCAAACTTTAAAAATACTTTGGCACTAAATTATCTGGCTTAGGCCATAAAGAGTGTATCTTACACTTCTCAATGCAGCCAATGACAAAAAGTCTGTACTAGGAAGCTTCCTGCTGTGATTGGGGTGAACTAATTGCTATTCTGAAAGGGTAGAGGTTTGAAAATGTTTTATGACTTCCAGGAGCTGTAGCAGATCTTATCAAGGGTGTGTGTGTGTGTGTGTGTGTGTGTGTGTGTGTGTAGTATTGACACATATGTGCTAAATCCTGACAGCTTCTAGCCAAGGGAGAAACCATGAAAACCAGAAGTCAGGTGACTAGATGTATGCGATGTCATTCTATAATCTATCACTAAAAATAAAGTTTAATACTAGCTAACACTGAAGTCTCAGAGCAGTTTGTTTTTGTAACCTGACAAGGGAAGATGCCTCACCTCCTTCATCTTGCCTTGCTCTAGTAAGTAACCATGGAATAATAATTCTTTAGATCAGTCACGAATATATAGTAAGATTAGTTAAGCATTTTTTTTCTGTAACTGTGTAAACCTGTCCACCTGCATTTGCTTTAATATTTCCTGAAACTGAAACTCTGTCTTTATTGTAAATAGATATTTAATATTTTTATGTTCTTTTCTTATTTATTATTAAATATACTTAAGCTTTTCATTGTGGCTGGTCCTTTAGAGAATATTTCAAACTTTGAGAGGACCTGTATCTATTTGGTGAAACTGTGGCCACTCCTGGAAGCCTTATTGCATTGGCCAAACAATATCATTTGTATTAGTATTAATTTCACTCAGTATACTTTGGTACCCTTGCAAGAGCCTTAGAGTATCTGGCTTTGGGGGTTCTGGTGGCAGTGTAACTACCTTATAGTCTGGACAGAAGGGGGCATAGCTATAGATCTGTGCCAGCCCTTTTCAGGTGTGTGTGTGTGTGTGTGTGTGTGTGTGTGTGTGTGTGTGTGTGTGTGTGTGTGTGTGTGTGTATGTGTGTGTGTGTATGTGCATGTGTGTGTGTGTGTGTGTGTGTGTGTGTGTGTGTGTGTGTGTGTGCGTGTGTGTGTGTGTGTGTAAAAATCAAATCTCGAAATATGTGTGCCTCAGCTACTTGGAGCAAGGACAAAAAGCACTGATTTCACAGATAGGGTGCTGGAGGACTTGGCGTGGCCACTCGGTTGAGGATTCAACCCTACATCTGTGCCAGTGAGGAGTCTTTTTGAGGATCTGAACAGAGGGGGAAAACCAGACCCCAGACTGTGTGTTCCCTGTGTTCTCTTAATGGAAATTGTGCTTGATGCAGAGAGCTGCATCTGTAAATACTGGGTGTACCCATTTTTGTTCAAAGTAAACATCCCTCTCCAATGCCAGTGGTGAGGACTCAGGGTCCTTGATTACTAGCCCAGAGTGGAGATGTCACATATTGCTGTGCAGTGGTGAGATATTAATTGAACTTCTGTAACCTGTAGGCAAATGCTACTAAAGGTGTGTCCTCTCAGCAGCCACAAGGTAAGCATTCAGAGTTTCATTTCACAACAGTTTTATTCATTTTTTTAGTTTAGTTTAGTCAGGGAAAGCAGGCAAAGAAGTCACCAGAGGAGTATGGCAAGCTAACACAGAACCTGTTGTCCAAAGTCTGTAAAGTTGAAGGACGGGTGCATGCCAACCTGACATGAGGAAATTATTTTACCCTTAGTCGCAGCTCAGATCAGCAGCCAGGAGGAAAACCAGTCTGGTGATGAGGATTTACAGCCCACAGTAACAAAACAATTCAGCTTTTCCTCAGACAACTTAAAAATCCACCTGGAGTTAAAGAGAATTGAACTGGAGGCCAATCATTTGGAATTAGAATCAGCAGAGAGGCTATGACTTTTGGAGGCTAAAGAAAAGGAGAAACAGATGGAATTAGAATCAGCAGAGAGACTGCAGTGTTTGGAGGCTGAAGGAAAGGAGAAGCAATCAGTGTAGTAAGTGCAAAGACAACCACAGAGATCTCTGTAAGTCATGTACTAAAAGAAATGCCTGCTTGCACCAGGGTCATGAAAAGGAGAAGCAGCATCAACATGAGAGGGACATGCTGGCCCTTCACCTGGGTCATGAAAAGGAGAAGCAGCATCAACATGAGAGGGAGATGCTGACCCTTCACCAGGGTCATGAAAAGGAGGAGCAGCATCAACATGAGAGGGACATGCTGACCCTTCACCATGGTCTTGAAAAGGAGAAGCAGCATCAACATGAGAGGGAGATGCTAACCCTTCACCAGGGTCATGAAAAGGAGAAGCAGCATCAGCATGAGAGGGAGATGCTGACCCTTCACCAGGGTCATGAAAAGGAGAAGCAGCATCAACATGAGAGGGAGATGCTGACCCTTCACCAGGGTCATGAAAAGGAGAAGCAGCATCAACATGAAGGGGAGAGGCTGACCCTTCACCAGGGTCATGAAAAGGAGAAGCAGCATCAACATGAAAGGGAGATGCTGACTCTTCACCAGGGTCATGAAAAGGAGGAGCAGCATCAACATGAGAGGGACATGCTGACCCTTCACCAGGGTCATGAAAAGGAGAAGCAGCATCAACATGAGAGGGAGATGCTGACCCTCCACCAGGGTCATAAAAGGAGAAGCAGCATCAACATGAGAGGGTGATGCTGACCCTTCACCAGGGACATAAATATTAGAAGCAGAATCAACATGAGAGAGACATGCTGACCCTTCACCAGGGTCATGAAAAGGAGAAGCAGCATCAACATGAGAGGGACATGCTGACCCTTCACCAGGGTCATGAAAAGGAGAAGCAGCATCAACATGAGAGGGAGATGCTGACCCTTCATCAGGGTCATGAAAATGAGAAGCAGCATCAACATGAGAGGGAGATGCTGACCCTTCACCAGGGTCATGAAAAGGAGAAGCAGCATCAACATGAGGGGGAGAGGTTGGCCTTTCACCAGCGTCGTGAAAAGAAGAAGCAGCATCAACATGAGAGGGACATGCTGATTCTTCACCAGGGACACGAGAAAGAGGAGCAGCATCAACATGAGAGGGACATGCTGACCCTTCACCAGGGTCATGAAAAGGAGAAGCAGCATCAACATGAGAGGGACATGCTGACCCTTCATCAGGGTCATGAAAAGGAGAAGCAGCATCAACATGAGAGAGACATGCTGACCCTTCAACAAGGTCATGAAAAGAAGAAGCTGCATCAACATGAGAGGGACATGCTGACTCTTCACCAGGGTCATGAAAAGGAGGAGCAGCATCAACATGAGAGGGACATGCTGACCCTTCATCTAGGTCATGAAAAGGAGAAGCAGCATCAACATGAGAGAGACATGCTGACCCTTCACCAGGGTCATGAAAAGGAGGAGCAGCATCAACATGAGAGGGACATGCCGGCCCTTCACCAGGGTCATGAAAAGGAGAAGCAGCATCAACATGAGAGGGAGATGCTGACCCTTCATCAGGGTCATGGAAAGGAGAAGCAGCATCAACATGAGAGGGAGATGCTGACCCTTCACCACGGTCATGAAAAGGAGAAGCAGCATCAACATGAGAGGGAGATGCTGACCCTTCACCAGGGTCATTAAAAGGAGAAGCAGCATCAACATGAGAGGGAGATGCTGACCCTTCATCAGGGTCATGAAAAGGAGAAGCAGCATCAACATGAGAGGGAGATGCTGACCCTTCACCAGGGTCATGAAAAGGAGAAGCGGCATCAATATGAGAGGGAGATGCTGACCCTTCACCAGGGTCATGAAAAGGAGAAGCAGCATCAACATGAGAGGGAGATGCTGACCCTTCACCAGGATCATGAAAATGAGAAGCAGCATCAACATGAGAGGGAGATGCTGACCCTGCATCAGGGTCATAAAAAGGAGAAGCAGCATCAACATGAAAGGGAGATGCTGACCCTTCACCAGGGTCATGAAAATGAGAAGCAGCATCAACATGAGAGGAAGATGCTGACCCTTCACCACGGTCATGAAAAGGAGAAGCAGCATCAACATGAGAGGGAGATGCTGACCCTTCACCAGGGTCATGAAAAGGAGAAGCAGCATCAACATGAGAGGGAGATGCTAACCCTTCACCAGGGTCATGAAAAGGAGAAGCAGCATCAACATGAGAGGGAGATGCTGACCCTTCACCAGGGTCATGAAAAGGAGAAGCAGCATCAACATGAGAGGGAGATGCTGACCCTTCACCAGAGTCATGAAAAGGAGAAGCAGCATCAACATGAGAGGGACATGCTGACCCTTCACCAGGGTCATGAAAAGAAGAAGCAGCATCAACATGAGAGAGACATGCTGACTCTTCACCAGGGTCATGGAGGTAATGGGGAAGGGAATAACGTAACCCCAGAAGCAATAAATATCAGTACGTTTCTTTCACAATTTAGAGAGAGTGATAATTTTGGTAGTTTTATTCATATGTTTGAAAAATATGTAAACAGTACAATGTTGACCAAGATCTCTGGGTATGATTCCTGGCCTCCTTACTTCACGGTAAAGCTGTAACTCTGTTTCTAAATGTTCTGATATTGATTGATTAAATTATGATAAAATAAAGAAATGTTTAATTTAATGTTTTAAGTTAACAGCTGAAGCTTATAGGAAAAAGTTTTGTCAGCATGGACCAAAGCAGATGAAAGTGTGTGTGGTTATAAATGTCTATACAGGGCACTAACAAACAATTGAAGGAAAACTAATAAGTAGACCTTGAACATGTAAGGATGAAGTATTTAGGTAGATATTATAAAGTTAGAAACAAATCAAGCAGCACTTACTGAAAACAAAGAATTAGCTTGTCATGAATGATGAAAAGAGAGGAGTCACTTGAATAGTTACTGCCTGACTGCTACTAGTGCTGGTCTCACCACAGCTTCACCCTGCTGAGATACAATGCTCCTTTGATCTTCTCTCACCAGAAGCAAAACATTAGCACCAGTCCCAAGATGGGAAGCAGGCCACAGCCTGTTTGGTGATTCACAGTCATGTCCCAGATAATGCAAGGGTCTGTAGGCTTGTTCATACTTGTTCAAAGATTAGTACTAGGTTAGCTGCCCTTGTGGGTAATTTTAAGCCTAGCCAATTATCCCATGTGAAAATTAAACCCTGCACCTTGTGTCTGTAAGGTAAACACCTTAGCCATTATGCTAACCTCCCACCAGGTGGCTGTTGTAGCTTTTTCCTGGCAGATACTATGAATAGCAACCAGACCAATCAGGAATGTCAAACACAGACACTCACTTCCCAAACAGAAGCAGTCAGGAATCAATGCACTCTGCTCTTTTTCTCACTAGGAGTAGAATATAAGCACAAATTCCAAGCTGTCACCTATGAAACAGTTATTAAGTTTTTCAGTGATTAGCGTTCTCCAGGAAATAATGTCTCTGTTCTCTTTCTCTCACCAGGAAAAAACAGAAGCACTAATTCCAAGATGACTACTGAGAGGCAGAATGTGGGTTCTCTGATAATTGGTGGTCTTGCACTAGATGTTGCAGATTTTAAAGGTAAGATGGAAAAAATGGGTTAATATCCTAAGCACTGCAGTGTGCATTATGCAGTTAGATATGAAAGAGGGGGTTAACCTAAGCTTTAGCTGTCTAAGTGGACAGTAGCTAATTGTAAAAGAGCAAAATATATTGAAAGGGGGTGAGCACTTTGTATTCTGGTTCTATGGAATACAGTGGGATGGCCAATAAATTTAAATAGTTTAAGGGGAGTGATTTCACAGAATGATAATTTTGTGCTTACAACAGCCAATGAAAGGGGAAAGGGAAGGAGATATGTGGTCAAATTAACATGAGGGGCAGGCAACTAGAAAGACAGTTGTGTTTAAGAAAACAACAGCAACAGGGTGGGAGAGTGCAAAAAAATCTGTGTGGCTCACAAGAGACGCAGCTGTGGTCTCTTTCCTAGTTTTAATATGCAACCAAAAGCAGAATACAAGTAAAACACAGTATAAAGAAAACAAATCACGATATATAAAACATAAGACGACAATGAAGTAATGCAAAATACAAGAAAGCAAAATCACACTAACCTTTCCCCCTCACAGCAAGTTGTGGAAGAGTCTGGGTGAGCTTTTCCAGTAAAGCTTTAAAATGTTTTATTTTACCCCCTAAATAGAAGGTTTGGTTTTAGATCCACACTCAGTTCACAGATAATTAGCCTTGCTTGACCTGTTCTAACTTCTGTGTGACTCTTTAATTGACGTGTTCTAATCTCTGTGTGACTCACAAGAGACACAGAAGTGGTCTCTTTCCTAGTTTTAATATGCAACCAAAAGCAGGATACAAGTAAAACACAGTGTAGAGAAAACAAATCACAATATACAAAAATAGAATGCAATAAAGTAATACAAAATACAAGAAAGCAAAAGTAAACTAAACTCCCCCCACACACGTTTGTGACAGACTCTGGGTGAGACATTTCCAATAAAGCCTATAGATTAGTACTAGGCTAACTGTTCTTCTGAGTCATTTTAAGCCTAACCAATTACCCCATGTGAGAATCAAACCCTGCACCTTGTGTCTGTAAGGTAAGCATTGCCATTGATAGCAGTAGGGGGTAGTTTCAGCTCATCACTGATATCCTGTCTTGCCTTATATAAGTGGTACATTTTGAGTTATCTCTGCTTAATATCAGAGCTTTGGCCGGGTAACATCTACCTGAAATCAGCTGGATGTGTAAGTGAATTTAAGTACACTTTTATCTGCTCTTTTGCATACAGCGGTGGTGGTGCTGCAGTAGCATTGTCGCCTCACAGTTAGACGTTGCCCGTTCGATTCTCAATTAGAGCATTTTCTGTGTGGCGACATGCGTGAACGGGCATTCCTTCATTGAAGGTTGTGCGTTAGGCCTGGCAAGCCAGCACGTAAAACTCTACTGCCAATCATTAGCGGACCGGAGTTCCGCTGTGGTGACCCATAACCGGGAAAAGCCGAAAGACACAAACAAAGCTGTATTTAATTTATTTATTTGTATTTTTCACTGAATATTAACTCAACTGAAGTTGTGGCTGTCTCTCTACAGAGTACTTTTTAGAATTTCTGTGTAGCCATTGATAGCAGTGGGGGTAGTTTCAGCTCATCTCTGACATCCTGTCTTGCTTTATATAAGTGGTACATTTTGAGTTATCTCTGCTTAATATCAGAGGTTTGGCTGGCTAACATCTACCTGAAATCAGCTGGACGTATAAGTGAATTTAAGTACACTTTTATCTGCTCTTTTGCATATAGTACTGTATTTAATTTATTTATTTGTGTTTTCCACTGAATATTAACTCAACTGAAGTTGTGGCTGTCTCTCTACAGTTAGTTCTCCAGCCACCCTCCCTGTTCTTGTTTTGGTATTAATGTTGGTGGCTTTGAAACTGCCCGCCCCTCTTGTAGATTTGTATTTGGATACTCCTCCTGGGCCCATCTCATTTGCTCACTCAACTGAGTGCAGTGAGATCGTATTCTGATTTCAGGCACTCCTACTGTGTACAAAGGGAGCATTTGGGAAGGACAACCCCTGTAGCCTCTTAATCCTGCTCTGTTCCTTCCCTCAAAAAAAAAAAAAATTATATATATATATATATATATATATATATAATATATATATATATATATATATATAATATATATATATATATATAATTCATCTGCTCTTACTGCAACTGTCTTTGCTGCTCTTCTGCGTGCTATCTGTTCAGTCGCTCTTACTCTGCACTTATTATTGCTTGTTAGTAGCCTTCTGCACTTATTTTTTTAGTCATTTGTTAATTTAATTGCATTTATTTGAACGGTATTTGCTGTAGTGTTGCTACATGCTCGGGTGTGCTGGCCTGCACTACAATTTGAATTGTATTTACTGCTGTTTTAGCTGCTTTTCTGAAACAAAAAAAAAAATATCTAAGCTTGTTTCCTGCCTTTCCTGTAGCTAGTCAAGTCCAGATACAGACTTGCTGTATCCAGGAGTGTTGGTAAGCTTCTGAGCCACCCAAGCCTTTTTGTGTTGGAAGGAAGCCTTCTAGCTTATCAGTGGGAGTGGTAAGCACTAGGTAGCCTATCTACTATGGGAAGAGTGGGTTTTGGCCCTGAAATTGTAGTTCATTGGTCATTTGGGCAGTTTTTCCATCTCTTTCTGCTTTCTGGTTAAAAGCCCATTTTGCGTTTGGTCCCCGCCTTTCCTATAACTAGTGTAATCTAGGTACAGATTTGCTGTATCCAGGACTGTTGGTAAGCTTCTGAGGCCCCCAAGCCCTTCTGTGTTGGAGGGAAGCCTTCTAGCTTATCAGTGGGAGTGGTAAGCACTAGGTAACCTATCTACCACAGGAGGAGTGGTTTCTGGCCCAGAAATTGTAGTTTATTGACCATTTGGACAGTTTGTCCATCTCTTTCAACTTTCTGGTTTAAAAAACCACATCTGCACTTGTTTCCCATCTTTCCTGTAACTAACCTACTGGGTAGCACTAGAAAGCCTTAAACTGATACAAGCCTTCTAGCTTAGAAGAGAGACTTTGGAGTGATTAAGTATCAGTTTTCTGTACTTTCTTGCTGTACTTAACTGTTTTCCACCTAAACGCAGATTTTGCAGCATTTATTGTGATTTAAATGCTTGTTTTTTTTCACATATTGTATTTATTTGACTGCCTGCACTTTCAAAAAGATTTTTGTTTAAATAATTTGTTTAACTGTTGTAGGCTACACACTAAAGTGTGATAGCCTTTTCTGATCGTTTGTAGTCGTTTAAAGCTGATTTAAGTATATTTTTTACTGTGCTTTCCTTATCTTTTCAAATAAAAAAAAAAAACAAAAAAAAAATCTTGTTTCCTGCCTTTCTAAGCTAGTATAGTCTAGTTTTCAGGCTAGTGCTGAATTCAGGGCTGTGATACTAGTTTCTGAGTTACCCATACCTTACTTGGATAGAAGGAAGTTTCTCTGTTCGCCTATGAGAGAGGGGAGCTTTGAGCAACCTATCTGTCCCTGGAGGAGTGGTTCCAGCCCAGAAGTTAGTAGTTTATTGGCCATGTTGGGCTAATTTATGTCTCTTTCATTTCCCTACTATAAAAACCATGTTTGCATGGTTTTGCGCACTGGGCAGTGCCGGTTAGCTACGGTTAAATTATTCCCGGCTCCACTAAGTCTCCTCTTCAGTTTTTCCCTTGAAACTAGTCTAACTCTCAACCTAAGCACTCAAAAAGCATCTTACAGCCCAGCACTTGCTCAGACCTAATAGCAAGCACTAATATACCCTGACACTGATTGTTCAGCAGGACAAGGCTCTTTATTCACCCCTCACCAGCCAAGCAACTAAGCATCTCACCCTAATATTCAGGCATGACCAAAGGGCAACTTCAGGTGCACTCTCCAACCCAGCTGGTGAATTTGGGTATCCTGAGGCAATGTTGCAACTGCCCCATGTACACAGACAACCTTCTCCTCCTACCACAAAATGCTAACATATGTGAGAGATGCAATTATACAGCCAAACTGGAAGCTAAGCTGTCTCCACCCAAGACTGGAACAGACAATCAAGAGGAGAAGGTTAACACTTGCACCACACCTCCAGCCGCACACAGACCTACTAAAACAGCACTGGCAATAAATACACATAAATACATAAAATCATACTCGGAGGCTCTAAATAAAAACCTGCAAAAGCATCAGAGACCTTCAAAGCAGACACCCAAACAACCTACACTTCCCATCACAAACCAGACAACACATAAAACACAAAATCAGTGTGCCGCACAATCACAGCCCTTAAGGCAAAATAGCATACCTAACACACTAGTAATAGGTGACTCTATAGTCAGGCACACTGACGTCCCACTCACAAGGCTGGACAAGCAGAAGGTTACTGTTAGCTGCCTGTCGGGAGTAAGAATCCACCACATAACACAAGCACTCAGATCACTCCAGAACAAGTACAAATATGACTCTGTCATTGTTCATGTTGGTGTGAATAACCTGAGACGTACCTCCCTGGACTACATGAAAAGAGACATGGAAGAGCTCTCTGATCATGTAGCCCAGGCTGGTATGACCCTGACCCTGAGTAGCATCCTGCCCTCACCAAGAATGATACCTCAGTATAAAGAGAAAATGATCAATTTCAACAATTGGCAAAGCTTCTGGTGTCATTCAAAGGGGATCCAGTGTCTGTCAGCCTGGGACAACATGCTTGACAAGCCACGTTGTTTCACAAGAGATGGCTTGCACCTGTCACCCCTTGGCTTTCAAATACTGGCCAAGGCTCTTGCTGCCCCCATAGTGCCTTTTTTAGGCAAGGCTCAAAAGTCAAACCCACCTCCATAAACAGCACAATTAACAAAAAATTGAGGGTTATGCTACTCAACACCAGGAGTTTAAATCTCAAAAGGCACGCACTGGAAGCACTCCTCAGTATGGAGAACGTCAACATCTGTGCAGTAACTGAAACCTGGTTCAAGGCTCCAGAGAGTACCCCAGCACTACCAGGCTACAACTCATACCACACGTTTTGGCCACAGAACACGGACCGAAACACAAAAGGAGTGGGTGTATCCATATTCTTCAAGGATACCTACACCTCCAGGTTAGTGGCGCAGCATGATAACTCTGAGATCATCCATGTACAACTAACATCGGGCAAATCTGCAATGCAAATTATGGCCTGCTACAGATCACCCTCCATGACCCAGGACCACCACTCCACCTTTCTGGAGACCCTGGAAAACACTAAGGTCCTACCAAACACCCTGATATTGGGCAATTTCAATTATCCTACCATTCACTGGGAAAACTACTCAAGTACAAATTCCCAGGCCCAGCGCTTCCTGGAATTCATCAACTCAAATGCCCTGGATCAGCTGTTAAACTCCCCTACCAGAGGTGAAAACATATTGGACCTGGTCATCACCAACATGGGCGACAGATGTTCCACACTGGAGGTCAACTTGTCACTGGTTAGATCAGACCACAAACTAATCACTCTGGATGTCCACACCCACCACCACCCCCAACCAAGGAAACCACAGTAAAAACTTTTCTAAAGCAAACTTCACCTTACTTAAGACAGAGGTGGTAAGTTTCACAGCCCCCACGCTAAAGTATAACGCTGCCCAAGATGCAGAAACCTTTACAAATGCACACTATGAGCACCTACAAGGACGCATGGATCATGCCATCCCTAGCAAAACCAAGACTCACTCCTCTAAGAGAAAGAAACCAGTTTGGTGGACCCCTGTTTATAGAAGGAGGAAACTAGTTCAGAAAAAAAGCAAATCTCAAGAATGAAAGACATCCCTGATCAGTATCAGTAAGAACTTGAGGTCCCACATGAAATCACCCAAGGCTAACTTTGAAAGAAAAATAGCCAAGGATTCAAAAGATAACCACAAAGCCTTCTTTAGCTATGTTAAGAATCTAAGTGGCAATTCGCAGATATGCACTGAATTAGTGCAAAATAGCACAAAATATACTGAACTTACTGATATTGCCAACATCCTGGCAGATAGATTCAGTGCAAATTTCACCCCCTCTCACCTCTAAAAGGGCCTACAACAATACTGGAAAAGTGTAGTGTTCCAAAAATCACAGACGCACAGGTGAAAACAGCCCTTTCAAAAGCCAAAACACAGCATCAATGGGACCAGATGGTGTCCCAGACTGCGTCTTGCACGAACTACAGAAAGAACTATCCCCCCACCTAAACACGCTGTTCAACCTCAGCCTCTCCACAGGCTACATGCCCATAAAATGGTGCACAGCAACGGTTATTCCTCTCCACAAAGGAGGGGCCACAACTGACCCTGGTAACTATTGCCCCATAAGCCTGACTGGCCTGGTCTGCAAGGCTATGGAGCACATCATCATGGAACTCATTAACAAAGACATTGGCAACCTCCAAACACTTACCCGACCCAGTTTGGCTTTGTTAAGGTCAGATCATGACTACTAAACCTGGTTGACAGTCACCAAGGCCATAGATGAGGGAAAGGTGGTTCACACAGCCTACCTTGACCTTGCCAAGGCTTTCAACACCATTCCCCACTCAGGTATTACAGAAAAACTCACCAGCTTGAATATAAACCCCTACATCACGAGATGGGTTGCCAACTGGCTTACAGATAGAACTCACATGGTAAGAATAGCAGGCTCCAGGTCCGAATCTAAACCAGTCACAAGTGGTGTCCCACAAGGCTCGGTCCTGGGACCCCTACTGTTTGGCATATACTTCTCAGAAGTACAGGCAAACACAGGAGGGCTATGGCTAACCAAGTTCGCCGATGACTGCAAACTGGAAGCCATAATTGACTCTCCGGCTGACACGGGCATCCTCCAAAAGGGCCTTACTGAGACGGACACCTGGTGTCAAAGTCATGGCATCAAGCTAAATGCCAAAATATGCATAGTCATCCTGTTTGGGAAAAACAAAACACCCACGAATTACCACATAGGTGGCAGCCCCCTTAATACAGAAAAGATAATAAAAGATCTGGGGACCCAGGTAGATAGTAATCTCTCCTTTGACAATCATATTGCCAAAGTAGTTAGGAAGTCCTTCTATGTGGCCCATCTAATTACTAAAGGGTTCACATCTAGAAATAAAGAGGTTATAGTGCCCCTCTACTCATCACTCATTAGACCCATCATAGAGTACAATGCCCCATTTGGGATGTACCTCACAAGACACTTCCAACAGCTGGAAAGACCACAAAAGTAGCTCACCAAGAGGATTATTGGTCTCAAACTTATGTCCTATGCAGCCCGACTGAAAAAACTCTGGCTGTACTCAGTGGCATATCGCTTACTCAGAGGTGATCTCTGCCTGACTTACAAAGCCATGTCCAACTCAGAATTGATGGACATGCTCCACCTAAAGAAATCCAAGTCACTGCGAGCCACGCGCTCTAGTGGGCTAAACCTCACCACAACAATAAATAGAACATGCTGGGGGGATAGATTCCTTTCACAGAGACTCCCCATGCTTTGGAACAAAATTCCAGATTACATCAGGCAGAGCCCCTCACTACCACTCTTCAAGAGAAACCTTGACGAGTAGATGGGTAACAGAAAATACACCCCTGGGATCACTTCATTGGCTCTGCTTGACAGAGGATCAGTTAATTAATCAATGAGGCAGCGAAAGCCAACACACTCTGGCTAGGCTTATAAATGCCCTCGGGCAGATAGTCTAGTACCTACCTATGAACCTATAAACCTAAACCCTTTGACCATTATGTCAACCTACCACCCTTAAATATAGGTTCATAGGTCAGTACTAGGCTAACTGCCTTTGTGAGCCATTTTAGGCCTAGCCAGTTATCCCGTTTTAGAATCAAACCCTGCATTGTATGTTTTCAAGGCAAACACCTTAGCCATTATGCCAACCCCCATGATAATACTAAGCTAACTAGGCTTGTGGGCCATTTTAAGCCTAGCCAATTTCCCTTTCATGAGAATCAAACTCTGTACCTTGTATCTGTAAAGTGGACAGCTTAATGATTATGCCACCTCTCTTTTTCAGTTTGGCATCACCTAGAAAAGGCACTATGGGGAGGTGGAAAAGGTCTTTACCAATATCTGAAAGCCTAGAGAGGATAAGTGCAGACCATCCCTAGCAAAGCAGTGTGGTCTGTTAACCATGTCCCTTCCAGGCCGTCAAATATTGCACCCCCTTGGACTGACAACTGAAGCTAAGCCAATTGTTAAAATCAATCATTTTTTCTGTTGGTAATGTGACATCATCCTTGCAGAAGGTAGCATGCTGCTCAGTGCTGGGCTCATACCTACCTGAGACTCATAATCCGTGAGCTCAAACATGTCTCACTTCATATAGTCAAGGGAGGAGCATCTCAGGTCATTAACACCCACATGGACTATGACAAAGTTGTTCTGGTACATGTGGTTCAATGATCTGAGTGCCTGTGTGATTTGATGGACCCTAGCCCAGGAAAGACAGCTAACCGTGACTTTTCCTTACTCACTCTGATGATGGGGACATTGGTGTATCTCACTATAGAATCACAAATGGCCAGGAAATTTGGCTGTGTACTAATTTGCCTTAAGGGCTTGGCAGTGTTATTGTGTGTAGCTGTGGTTGGTGTTTTAATGGAGTATTCATGTGATGGCTGATGACCAGTTCTTTCATTGTACTGTGTACAGGAGGTCTTAGTGTTTTAAGAAGGTTACCTTTAAGTGCCTCAGTAGTCTTATATGTTGGGGCTTTACCTCCACAGTAGGTGTGGAGCAAGTGTCACTGACAACCTCTATAGGATTAGTTTTGGTTGCATGAGAGAGTTTTGCATCCATTGTTAAAGTGTATTTACACCTCTTGCATACTTTATAGGTTTTATTAAGGAAAAGTGGGTTGTCGGTTTACATGACACAACTGTTGCAATGCCTCAGAATACCCATCTCAGCCAGACTGGCCACAGAGAGAGAGCGATAGGCAGTACATATCCATGGCTACTGTTCTACTAGGGAGGAATAAAGGGGAATTAAATACTAAATAGGTCATTCATACAAGGAACGTGATGAGCAATGCTCAGCTATGCACAAACTTGACACTCTTGTAGTTAAAAAAAATCTGTCTAGACAATAATGCCACAAGAGTGTAGACCAAGAACTTTCCTAATGTAAAATAACTGGTTTGGAGCCCAAGTACTTAAACCAGAACAAAGACACTTAGAATAACAGGCACAATAAGTCTTTATGCGATAGGTGGGGATACTGTACAATCAGTCATTGGTTATACAGTAATACATTATGTTAGCATATAGTACAGTATTAGACAGCTACAAAGAACAGCACTTTGTGACTGGTGATTAAACAGTGCATAGGTTCATAGGAGATTACTAGGCTAACAGCTTAAGCAGCCTTAAAAGCCTAGCCAATATAACTTGATTTTACCCAATATATGGCTTCTAGGGGCAAGCAGATGGCATGGATTTGTGCCTGTGAATTGAGTATCTTACAGATTGCCCCGGTATTTTATTTATTTATTTTTTATTTATTTAACATTTGTTAACCGGGAAAGTCTGACTTGGAACAAAACCAAGTTTCAGTGGATGCCCACAGAGAAATGCTACAGATGCATGTCTTTGTAACATGGAAGGAAACCAGAGCACCCAGAGGAAACCCACATGAATGCAGGGAGGACATGCAGACTCCGCACAGAAGGCACCCCAGTCGAGAATCAAACCAGAGAACTTCTTGCTGTGAGGCAACAATGCTATTGCTGCACCACTGCACCATATAAGTCTTAAATGGACATAATAACTACCCCAGGTATGAATTTGCGATTTTCCATCCATTGATCCAAATTCTGTTTGAAGAAGGCCAGGGAAGGGCTCTGCCTAATGTGAATAGGAAGTCTGTTCCAAAGAAGGGGCAATCTCTGAGATACATGTCTGTCTCTCCAGTATGTTTTGTTTGGGCTCTGACTAGGTTTAGATCTCTACATCTGGTGACCTTCACACTGTTTCACGTAGCAGCTCCATCAGGGCTGGATTTGTGAGTGCCCTGTAGGTCAGGCATAGGACACCCCTTAATAGTCGGTAGGTAACAGAGTAAAGGGGATAAGGCTTTTAGTCCATCTACATAGGACATGTCGTTTGCACCCTGTATTTTCTTTGTGAGGGACCTCTGAGGTCACTCCACTTGACTGCCTAGTCAAGTACATGCTAAATTGCACACTGTACTCAATTATTGGTCTGATGAGGGCTGAGTACAGTGGGACTATAATTTCCTTGGATCTGGATGTATACCTTTGCATATAAATTGTACTATATAGAAGGACTTCCTGACCACTGTGGAAAAATGGCAGTTACAGTCTAGGCTACTATTTATCTGTGTATCTAGATCTTGCACCTCTGAGTCTACTCTTAAGGGTGTGCTATTCATGCTGTAATTTCCATGGGTGCTTGACTTCCCAAAGGGTATCATAATGCATTTTTTGCACTTAGCTTGAGACTATGGTTCTGGCACCAATCGTTTATCTGACGTAGACCATCCTGATATATTTATATCGTTGGGGGATTCCATTATTCCTCCCAGCTTGCAGTCATTGGCAAACTTTGCTATCCAAAGGCCTTCCACATTTGCCTTGACTTTAAAGAAGTATATCACTCAGTGACTATATTGTATTAGGTAAGCAGTTGGTAAAGTTTTAGAGGGCTACATAGTACAGAATTATGTGACAGGTTACTACACTGTACAGCATTCACTGGCTGTGCAAAAAATCATTGGGTAAGTAAAGTTATGGTGTTATGGATTGAACAAACAGATAAGAGCACTAGTGAAATCCTCCAAAGCAAACTTAGAGTCCAAATTGACCACATCTACTAGAGACAATCATAAGTCCTTCTTCACATATGTCCGCAACCTCAAACGAATCACCCAGATCTGTTTAGAACTGGTGGTCAAAGACACCACATATACAAATGCCATAGATATGGCAAACTTGCTGGCTGACAGATTCAGTGAAAACTTCACCCCTCTGTCTGCCCATCAGTAAATCAGGACATCACCAGTACCTGCCCTCTTCCCCTTATATCTAGGAAACAGGTCATCACTGCTCTCTCAAAGGCAAAAAATACAGCCTCCATGGGATCCGATAACATCCTAGGCTGCATCCTATGTGAACTCAGGCAGGAACTTGGACCACCATTAGGCACCCTATTCAACCAAAGCTTGAGTACCTGCTTCATCCCAGCTGAGTGGAGGACAGCTACTGTCATCCCTTTACACAAAGGTGGAGCATCCACCGATCCGGGAAATTATAGACCCACCAGCTGAACTAGCCTGATCTGCAAGGCCATGGAATGGATTATCATGGACCTCATTAACAAGGACATTGGCAACCTCGAAACACTTGATCTCACACAGTTTGGCTTCATCACGGGGAGATCATGTCTATTAAATTTTGGCGACTTCTTTGAGACAGTCACCAAAGCCATGGATGAGGGGAAGATGGTGCACACCACCTACCTTGACCTGGCCAAAGCCTTTGACACTATTCCCCACTCGAGCATAATAGATAAACTTTCTCAACTAGGCATCAATCCATATGTTACCAGATGGGTAGCAAACTGGCTCACTGATAGAACCCACCTGGTCAAAATAGGGGAAGCCACCTCAAGCAGTATACCCGTAACAATTGGCATACTCCAGGGTTCAGTCTTGGGGCCTCTGTTATTTGGGATATACTTTTCTGGGGTGCAGGCCAAAACCAGTGTGCTATGGCTGAGCAGGTTTGCAGATGACTGCAAGCTGGATGCTGTCATCAATTCCCCTAGTGATGTGGACATCCTCCAAGAGGGTCTCACTCAAATAAATGACTGGTGCCAGAAACATGGCCTCAAGCTGAATACCAAAAAATGCATCATCATCTCCTTTAGGGAGAGTGACGTCCCCACAAATGATCACATTAATAACAATGTCCTAAGCATGCAATCAGTCATGAGAGATTTGGGCACCCAGTTGATAACAACCTGACTTTTGACCACCATGTTGCTTCCGTTGTACGGAAAGCCTTCTATATGGCCCACCTCATAAGTAAGGGTATCTCATCCAGGGACAAGGAGGTCATAAGATCCCTGTATTCTTCCCTTATAAGGCCCATTATTGAGTACAATGTCCCTGTCAGCATGTACCTCACAAAGCACATGCAGCAGCTGGAGAGACCACAGAGGTTCCTCACCAGATAGGCTAAAAGCCAGATCCCTCTACATTGTATCATACAGACTCCTCAGAAGTGACCTCTGTCTGACATACAAGGTGAACACGGACCCCACCTTGATGGGACTGCTGCATATCCGCAAGTCAAGCTCCACTCGAGTAACCCACTTGCGTGGCCTCAACCCAGTCTGTGACATCAACAAGACTTGCTGGAAGGACAGACTTGTGTCCCAGAGATTTACCCATCTATGGAATAGACTCCCTCCCCATGTCAAGCAGAGTACCTCTTTACCCCTTTTTAAGTGCAACCTGGATAACTAGATGGGAAACAGAAAATATACCCCTGGGAGTCCACTCGTGTCCCTGTTGGATAGGGGAATCAGGTGCTGATTTGTCTAAACATGGGCTAAACTCTTGGCTAGGCTTGTAAAAGCATCAGGGCCAATAGCCTAGTACCCTCCTATGATACTATAACTAACACAGTGAAACCTTTCTTTAAACTGGTAATATTGACTGCATTCTAAACTATAACTAACACAGTGAAACCTTTCTTTAAACCGATAATATTGAATACATTTCAAAGTATTACTATCACAGGGAAACCATTCATTACAACAATAATAGTGAATTCATATTTGTTACTTAAAAATACAAACATGGGCCCAGACAATATCCCAGGATGCCTTCTAAATAGCAAGAAACATGATCTATCAGGCCCTTTGGAATTGCTATTTTAACTGTAGCCTCCAAACAGGCTTCATGTCTCATGAATGGAGAACAGCAACAGTCATCCCTCTGCATCAAGGTGGGCCATCTACAGACCCTGGAAACTATACACTCATAAGTCTCACTAGTCTCATATGCAAAGCCATCGAAAAAAACTATCAAGGAAATTATCAATAAATATATAGGAAACCTCCAGACACTGGACCCAACCAAGTAAGGTCATGCGTACTCAGTCTGGTGGACTTCTTTGAGAAGGTCACCAAAGCAATGCATGAAAGCAAAATGGTCTACCCTGCCTAGCTTGACCTGGCCAAGACATTTACACAATCCCCCACTAGGGCATTGTTGACAAACTTAAGAGGTTAGGTACAATCCCTTATGTCACCCAGTGGATAGCAAGCAAGATCACAGGCAGGGCCCAGAAAGTTAGAATTGGGGAGTCCACCTCTACAAAGAGGTCGTTCACAGCTGGATTCCCTCAGGGATAAGTCCTGGGACTGTTCCTTTCTGGCATTTACTTCTCTGAAGTCAAGCCAATGTCAATGGCCACTAGCTGACTAAATTTGCAGATAATTTCCAATTAGGAGCTGTCATTGAATTTCCCACTGACACAAATGTTCTCCTGGAAGGGCTGACACAGACAAACAACTGGTGCCACAGCTATGGACTAAAACTAAATGCCAAGAAATGCATAATAGTATTCTTTGAAAAGTCTTCCATCTCTGGTAACTATCATATTGACAACACACCCCTTAGAGCTGACCCAGTAGTCAGGGACTTAGGGACACACACAGATAGTAATGTAACCTTTGGCCATCATGTGTCTACAGTAGTGAGGGAATCATTCTGTGTTGTGCAACTTATAAACAAAGGTATGGCATCTAGTTCCAAGGAAGTCATTGTTCCACTATATTCAGCATTCATCAGACCTGTCATTGAGTACAATGCCCCCTTTGGTATATCCCTAACCAGGCATGTCCAACAACTGGAACATCCACACAGGTTCCTCACTGAAAGAATACAGTGCATAAGTAACATGTCCTATGCTGACCTCCTCAAGGCCCTATCCTTGTAATATGTCTCATACAGGCTGTTGAGGGGAGATTGATGCTTGGCATACAGGGCATTGTCAGACCCTCACTCTGATGGACTTCCTGCATATCCGCAAAACAAACACCAGAATTAGCGTTTCTAAAGACTTAAACCTTACCTGTGATGTAAATAGGAATTGCTGGAGAGGCAGGTATGTATCCCAGAGAATATCCCCTTCCCTGGAACAGGCTGCCCATGCATGTGAAACACATTTCCTCCCTAACTCAATTCAACTGTAATTTGGACAACTGGATGGGGAACAGGACATTCATCCCTGGTTTGGCATGTGTGTGTCTAATGGCCACAGGCAGCCTGTAGATAGTTCATCTCCCAGTCCCCTGCTTGCAAATGTTTCACCTCCCAAGCCCCTGCTTATATTTATCAAGGGTACCAGAACTTGTCAAAGGCCCTTCTGATCATTAGTCCAATAAACGCCTATGAACCTATGAACATAGAACATGTTTCCTAAAATGATAGCAGTGTTAACCTCTTTAATTAACTGAAGATGGCAAGCCAACAAATGTGTACATTTGTGCAAGTGATATGCAAGTTTTAGAAATCAATCAAAGTGTAAGATAATCACATTGAGACGTTAATTTATATCACATATTATACAAGAAGATCATTGTACCCTGCTTTTAAATAAGGCATGTGTAAAAACCTTCAGCACTTTCCCAGGACTTTACACCTGACACCTCTCTAAGCGGTCATCTTAATATATTTCTCATTCATACAAAGCTTTTGTTGATATTCAGAAAATTGATCCTGCAGCCAGATAAAGTACATACTGCAGATAGGTCAGTTTATACAACCACAGACAATGCAATTCAGAGACATGTTTAGCCACAATGACGGTGACTTCATTATCAGCACATTTGCATGTTTTCGAATCCCGTTATTATAGTCAGTGCTAAACATACATTGTGGTGATAATTATGTCTTAACCTATGTGTCACCTGGGCACATTAATCCCCTCTCATGTACTGTCAAACATACATTCAGACATCAATGCACACACGTACAAAAAAACACTAACAGACTTCCCCACATATACATACAGACATTCGTTCAACAGCACATACCCAAACACTGAAAAATAATAATGTACACACCCACCCAGACAAACACACACACACACACACACACACACACACACACACACACACACACACACACACACACACACACACACACACATACACATACACATGCACATTCATACCCTGAATTCATACAGACCCAACACCACACAACTCCACACACCTCACCAGTACCTCCCCACTGAATATCACTAAACATACCTGCAAAATGGTCTATCCCACTAAATTCTTGGGCTTGGTATTTCTGTATGCATTGCCAAAAGTCCACTCCAAAAATTCATTTAAAATTCTATTATTACTAAATTTGTTAGTGAAAGAAACAGATATACTTAAAATTACTGTAATTACTGTAATTCTGAAATTTTACATCCCTAATGCATTGCTCATATTGCAAAATCCATTCAGCCTCAGATTAAAGTTATTTTTTGCTGCCATACAACAGATTTGTTGTTAGAACCTTAATAAAACTATAAACAGAATATAACATACAAGTCATGCCCAACAGCTGGAATGCCATTACAGCAATTAAATTATGCTTCTTATTTTACTCATAATTACCAGGGGGAGTCCCTGGTAGCAGATAATAAGTCAACAGAGTCATTTTCACACTTGAGAATTTCACTGATCTGAGTAGCAATACCCAAAATTTGTTGATGTTTAGAGGTCAAATAATTGCATGTTGATTAAATGAGGTACCCCATTTATGGTAAAGTAGCCATTTTTTAATTAAAAATCAGGTCATGTTTCATTGTATAAATAAAGACAGTCTTGGTCCTAGAAATCCATAAATAATGCCTTGCTTATTTTCCTATGTGGTTTAGCTCCAGAAAGCCAGTGCATTTGTTCTTTAATAATGCGGTCATTTCATCAGTTCTCAAAAATTAAAAGATCCTTGACTTCCAGGACATTTTTGTATCTCTTCCTTATAACCTGTTTATATGTAAAAATGGTTATTAACCCATGACAATATGACATTTTGACAGGGATTCACAAACACATAATGCACTGTGCAATTCTTTTTCTTGTAGGATTAGTCAGGGCATTATGAGGGAGCAAGTCAGACTGTTGTAGTGCTACAGTGGTAAGAAGGCTCCAGCATGTAGAATTACAGTGGTAAGAAGGTGCCAGCTTCTAGTATTACAGTGGTAGAAAGACTCCAGCATGTGGAGTTACAGTGGTAGGAAGGCTCCAGCATGCAGCATTACACTGGTAAGAAGGTGCCATCTTGTAGCATTAAAGTGGTAGGAAGGCTCCAGCATGTAGCGTTACAGTGGTAAGAAGACTCCAGCATGTGGAGCTACAGTGGTAGGAAGGCTCCAACATATAGCGTTATACTGGTAAGAAGGCTCCAGTATGTAGCATTATAGTGGTAGGAAGGCTCCAACATGTAGCATTACAGTGATAACAAACAGTAGTAAGAAGGTTGCAGAATATAATGTTATAGTGGTAAGAAGTCTCCAGCATGTAGCGTTATAGTGGTAGGAAGGCTCCAGCATATAGCATTACAGTGGTAGAAAGGCTCCAGCGTGTAGCGTTATAGTGGTAGGAAGGCTCCAGTATGTAGCATTACAGTGGCAGGAAGGCTCCAGTATATAGTGTTATAGTGGTAGGAAGGCTCCAGCATGTAGCGTTACGGTGGTAAGAAGGGTCCAGCATGTAGCATTATAGTGGTAAGAAGACTCCAGCATGTAGCGTTATAGTGGTAAGAAGGCTCCAGCATGTAGCATTATAATGGTATGAAGGCTCCAGCATGTAATGTTATAGTGGTAAGAAGGCTCCAGCATGTAGCGCTATAGTGGTAAAAAGGCTCCAGCATGTAGTGTTACAGTGCTAAATAGACTCCAGCATGTAGGGTTACAGTAGTAAGAAGGCTCCAGCATGTAGCACTACATTTATTTTCGCTAAAGAAAGCTATATACAAATGCAGCAGTCTGGCGTCATGGCTAATGCACATTAGCCATACGTGCATCCCTGGAGCCTTTCTCAGTGGAGTGATTCAGACAAGCTCTACCATGCTATTTGGGAGTGAAGGTGTAAATATGTCAAAGATGTCTCATTTGGTAAGCAGTGCCATTCCCCAAGATGATGCCCGCCGACATCTTGTTAAGGAGCAAAACAAAACAAACAAAAAAGGTCTCCAGGTCTTCTGTGTCCCACCATTACTTTTATGTCAGAAATAAAAACTGCAAAATGGCTCACAGTGCCAGCTAGCCTAGTACTTCCCTATGAATCTAAACATGTCAAACAAGGAGTAACTAGGCCGGAGCAAATTGAAAAGTGGTCATATGATGAGCCATTTTCACACTGAAAGTCACAGTGTGTCATTTTTGTTCTATTATAACCCTCAAAGTATTACTTTACGACTTACGTGATGACAAAGAATGTAAGACATACCTCTGTGCATGCATTAGTCTGTTACTAAGGTACAGGTGTATACAAAGGAATGTATTGTGGTGCTGAAGAAAGGAAAAGATGAGATGCAGAACACGAGCTGGGGAAAGTAAAATATATTATAATTCAGTTTGCTTGTGTTAATGTTGGAATGCCTAGCTTTACAGAAAAATAGTTGACATTTGTCCTTTATTCTCAAATAATATGATATTTTTAGCATGTTGATAGCATGTAGGTAATAAGATTTTCACTCCTGTGAATCAGGTGTATGTTTGAGAAATTCAGATGGTAAACTTGTAAGTGGTGAACTGACCAGAAGTATATACATACTGTCTGGTTAGTTTTCTAGAACCTGTATGTACATAAATACTGCAGAATATCAGAGGAAAAAGAGAAACAAATAATAATAATAAAAAAAAAAAAAAAACTAGAATAATTCTGGCAAATGAGCAGAAAATATAAGAAAAAAGTTTCAGACTACACTTTAAAGTTCAAGAGGGGAAAAGACAGCGCGACAGAGATCTGAAAGCACTCACACAAGATAAATAAGGTAGATTTCAAAGGATTTTTACCAGAAGGAAAAACGTAAGACATTAAAGAGAATTCATTGAACCTGACAAGGGAAAGATGAAAGAATGTATCTGCAAACATGTTTATGACTGACAGGGTGGAGTGATGTGCAAAGGTTGTAAATGGAGGTGGGGCATGTAAAAATGACATTAGTCTAGGGTTTGCTGGACATTTGTCATGGATGTGGTAAGCGGCAGTTGTAAAGAAGTAATATAAAAACATTTGCAAAGCACATATTATGCAGTCATTTTCTGCATGAATGTGCAGTGCTTGTGTGCTCTTATATGTCAGTGTATTTAAGAAATGATCGCATGTTTATTGCATTGACAGATTTATAGCTCTCAGTGTACAGCTAGCGTCAGGCTTTCTGCTTCCCCTACTCATTATGAGTTAAGTAATAGTAAATCATTCAGATAGGTAAACTTCATAGATAGTATATTCACAGATGATGCTTTTTTTCTGTTTAACTAATTACTGATATCTGCACATCCAAATTAACCAAAGCATAAGATATACCTGAATGGGTTAGTCCATAAGGCAATATTTGCTAGCTGTGCTATGGAATTTTTTTTTGCCGTGTGCCCACATTATCCAGACTTTAAAGGCAAATGCATTTGGGACTAAAGTTTCATGAATTCTGGAAGCCTCTAGGTCCTCAGAAATCACGAGGTTCTATGTGCTGCGAAGTTCCTTTTAGTTTTTTTTAAGCAGCATTTTCATTCTATGATAAACTAAACAAAAATGATAATTACGGAAAGAAATTCAGCCTTACTCTTCAACTCTGCTTTTCCCTGTATCCTTTCAATACGCCCTGACCAAAATAGCACTGCAATAACTGTAGAAGAAATAAATGAATGATGCCAGGAGTCTGAGGCTGTTGGGTCCTGATAAGCTATGGAGTTACAGATGCTCTGAGGTGCATGTTGGAGCTTTTTTCCAACCTTTTTATCCAGTGGTGTCTTGCAGAAAAGAATAATAAGTAAGGAAAAAATTAAGTCTTATTTATTTTTTAAGGAAAAAATAATATGTATTAAAGGCTTAATGTTCAAAACTGTAAAAAATAGCAGTTTACAATAAACTAAAAAGACATGTTTGTGAAGATACATAAACTCAAATCTGAGAATAGCACATGCTTCCATAATCCCCTCCAAAACAGATACTAGAATTCTCCATATTAGTGGGTCAGTAAGGGAAGCCAATGAAGCACTCATCATGTTCACATTCAGTATATTCTTTTGGCATTAGATTGGTATTAAAATAAAGCACAGGTAGCCACAGTCACATATTTTAACTTGCTGCTGTCATATGCATATACAGCATGCCTCCTTACCCCTACCCCCAAAATACAGCCACTACCTGCGTAGCCCTCTGCTTTCAGACTGGGAAGAAGGTGAAAAAGAACACAAACGGAACACAACATATTTCAACCTGTTGCTGTAAGAAATTTATAAACAACATGTTCCCCAAAAGACTGGCATATTTATTGCCACCTGTATATGTGTCTGATGTTTGATTTTGAGAAAAGTGAAAAAAAACTAATGATCACAATAATGCTTCCAGTTTGTTACTCCTGCAAAGTACACTGCTCCTGTTCATGTTATAGCAACCTTCTGTGCACCCCTCTTAAGCTTGTGAAGAAAGTTAAAGGTATAATGACCACAGTGTCCCCAGCTCTAACACCATCTATAGTGATCTGTGCATACCTCTGAGGTTTGGGAGGAACATTTAAGAAATGAATGGCATTATCTCCAGTCTGCCAAATAAGCTACA
>NC_056732.1:29164184-29174184 GCF_019279795.1 Protopterus annectens | reverse complement strand
ATCACTTCTCTTCTAAAGGACATTCAAAATATTTGACAACAAACATTATGAATGAAACAAGTAAAACATTCACTAATAGTTCCAGAATCAGATTATCCAAAATGATACATTTGTTCCACTAATTGTGCTCTTTATCGTGGCATCTGTGTGCAAATTTTCACTAATTTGTATTATTTCAGTATTGTGATAAGATTGCAAATTGACAAGAGGAAGGCAGTATTCAAGTTTTGGAAAAAAAATGTTTCTAGCACTTGCTGTTGAGGCAGATGGAGAGAGAGAGAAAATATCAGAAATCTTAAAGCTGCAATGAGTTTCTTAAGTACTTTTTAATAATGTTGCTAGGATGTAGTTTAGAGTTAGAGTTGGGATACCTAAGTATTTGGATTCTGATATGTTAGGAATCAGTCTCCATTTATTTTGTTTGACTGGGAAAAATAATAAGTGCAATAGTTTCTGTCATGTGGCAAAAAGTATAATGTTTATTTTGGGGGTCAATAAACAGCTTGTTATTATTAACCCACTTTGAGGAGACACTAAGTCATTTATGTTGGAGTGCACTGCATGTGTTATAACTTTCAATGAGGAAAACATTGTCAGCATATAGAATGACACCAATATGTAGGAGGCCATGGGTTGTGTCATTAATAAATATGGAAGAAAGAAGGGATCCTAATACAGAGCCCTGAAGGACACCAGTGTTAACAATTCCTTTATCAGAGTAATTCTTTAGTATAGTGCACCTGAACTGTTCTGCCATAGTGCACCTGAAAGGTTCTGCCTGTGAGGGAGTTTTTGTGTTATCCTCCGAAGGTCAGTTTACTCGGTTTGCTTAACAATAGATTGTGTTTGGCTGTCTCACAATCTCTACTCATATCAACAAAACCTCTAGCTGTTATAAGTCTGACATTCATATTGCTATAGATGGTGTCAGTAGCCAGCATTAGGTCTATTTTAGCACTAAAGGCAATAAGGAACCCATTTTGAATGAATCATAAATGCCCACAACTATTTGCTCAAAGATTTGCTTATAAGGAAGCTTTTCAAATTGTTACTCTAAAGCAGACACCAGAGATGAGTGTATATAGTTTCAGTTCATTAGAAGAAGTTTTTGAAAACTGGATGGTAATAACATGCTTAAAAGCATCAGGTTCTATTCCTGTAGTAAGGGAGAGATTACAAATGAAAGTAGAGAGTTTAGTGACATTTTCACAGGTCATTTGGTGAGGAGGAAAGAAGGTTTCTGGGTAAAATTTTAGTTTCCTTTACTGAGATTTCATTAAAATGGAATATAACAGTATATTCAGCCAATGAATAATGTTCTGGGAAGATGATGTCTGTGGTTTTAAATTTTACTATGACATTTTGTAAAGTTTCTAAAATTAGAAGGTTATTTAGTGTAGTTGAGGGATCCGTGATATGCCTCGTTAGCTGTTTTATTTCTGCTTCGATGAGTTGGGGTGTTGAAGCAGTGGTGTTTTGTTTCTGTCTTATGTAGGTCATTTTTATTGAGTTTGCAACTGTTCTGTTTTTTGTAGGTGAGATATGTTTCATGTAATAAACTGTCTTTAGGGTTTTATATCCATGCTTTGCACTCTTTATCTTTGTAATTCATCATAAGTGCAGTTTCTTTTGAAAAGTTAAGGTCATATCTGTCGTCTCAGTCTTCAGTTAGTGGTTGGGAAGACAGTATTTTATGCTAAGAATAAGGTGGTAAAAAAGTAATTCAATGCCAGTGATGGAGCAGTAACCACATATAATGGTGATTAGTCTATAGACTTCCATCCAGTTTCCATTTCTGCAAATTTATGTTCAAGGAATGGTTGGCGCAATACTAAAAGGGAAGGTACTTTTATAGTTTTAAGGGACCAAGAAGATACCAGTGGACAATGGTCACTAAATGAGAAAGAATGAAAAAAGAGAGAGAGAGAGAGAGATTGTTGTGTTGTGGTAAGGACAGAGGACAAGTTTAGTGCGAGATGAGGTAGCTCTATGAGTGATGAGTTAGTGTGGAATATATAGCAGTGTGGGGAGATGTAGAAGGAGTGGCAGGGTCTAAAGTGGTTCAGAGCAGTGACATTGTGGGAGGGGGAGGGGCTAGTCAGGTGGTTCAGACCACTGGCATTGTGGGAAGGGGAAGGGGCTAGTTAGGTGGTTCAGAGCAATGACATTGCCATGTGATGAAAAGGAAGAAAGGAAGGATTTTGCATCCTGATTGAAGGTTTGCGGTGCATTTATTTGGTCGAGAGAGGTTGTCAGGGAGTTCCAGAGTTTTAGCATGTACGAAGCATATAGTAAGTCTCCGTGGAGTTGTGTGAGGGAGTCACATCTGCCAGACAATTTTAAGATGAACAGAGTATGAGAATAGATATACTAGTGCAATAGACTGCTGACAAAGGAACAGGTTTGTGGATTGTGGAGAAGTTTTTGTTATTTTTAAGTGGTTGAATTTGAAACGGTTGGAGAAGTTATTTAGCAGTTTCAGCTCCACAGTGGTGTGTTCTGTTAGGAGGGTTGTTGTCAATCTTTGCAGGCTTGTTGGATGATTGCTCAAATTATGTGAGTTGTGTTGATTGTCGATTAGTAGAGCTTGCTGAGGTGTAAGTGAGGAGAGGATAAGGCAGGCAGCAGTGACCTTCCATGTTTAATCAGACAAAAATTATTTGCATCACTAGAGCATAGCTAAAGTTTGGTTGGTCTTATGGCTTACTCCATGAATGTGTAGAGCAAATTTTAGGTGTTCATCATGTGTTGTCCATTACCTTACTTGGATAGAAGGAAGTTTCTTTGCTCACCAGTGGGAGTGGGGAGCCTTGAGCAGCCTACCTGTTCCTGTAGGAAGTGACCTCAGCACAAGAGCTGTAGTAATTGGTTGTTTTGGACCATTTCTAGCTCTTTTGAAGTTCCCTGTTTAAAATCCGCCTCTGGGCGTTTTTTTCTGGCTATACTACTCAGACAAGCTCCTTGTGGTCCTGCAGAGTGGTCCTAGCTACAGAGAACTCAGAAAAGTGACTACTTTCTGGATTTAAGTATCTTTGCTGTTTATTTACTTGAAATAGCTTCTCTAGCTTACCCTAAACAAGCTTAAACTGTTTTTCTAGCTGTTTGCTGCATTATTTTAAAATCTGCACTTAAAGTTTCTTTTTAGTCGAATTTGATCGAAAGTTTGTTTGTTTGTTTGTTTGTTTAATTTAACTGTTGAGGCTGCCCACTGAAGTGTGCTAGCCTGTGTAACTGATTTATTACTGTTTCTGCATTTTCTGTGTGTTTCTATCTAAAAACAAAAAAAACAAAAAAATAATCCTTGTTTTCCCGCCTCTCCTCGACTAGTTTAGACTAGTTTACAGGCATTGCTGTATTCTGGGCTGTGGTGCAGTTCCTGTGTTGTCCATTACCTTACTTGGATAGAAGTAAGTTTCTTGCTCACCAGTGGGAGTGGGGAGCCTTGGGCAGCCTACCTGTCCCTGTAGGAAGTGACCTCAGCACAAGAGCTGTAGTAATTGGTTGTTTTGGACCATTTCTAGCTTTTTTGAACTTCCCTGTTTAAAATCCACGTTTGCACGGTTTTGCGCGGTTGTGTGCATAGCGCAGCGCCGGTTAAACAAGGTTAAACTTTTTCTGGCTCCGCCAAGTCTGCTCTTCAAATTTTCCCTTAAGGAAGCTCTACTCTTAGTATAATCAGACTACTCTCTATATTATAAGCCTAGCACTTGTTCTCAAAACTTCTCTACTAAGTAAGCACTCTCGTACTAAGTAAGCACTACATCCACCTACCACCCCTGTGAATATCCACTTCCCTTAAAGGCACAGCACTCCCTTATACTGTTCTAGCATGTCGAGTGGTAGATTACTGGCATCCTCTCCAGTTCAGCTGGTTAATCTGGGTATCTTGAGACAATGCTACAATTGTCTCATGTAGTCAGACAACCCTCTCCTCCTCCCAACAAACACAAATACATGTGAGAGATGCAACTATATAGCCAAACTGGAGGCTGAACTCTCTCAACTCAGGGCTGGCATGACCAGACAGGAGGAGATGGTAACCACACACACAACAAACCCAGTCCCACATAGACCTACCACAACTGCAAACCAAACACATATAAACACAAAGACATACTCGGAGGCTTTAATAAAAAACTTATCAAAACAACAAAGGCTCCCAAAGCAGACATCCAAAAATCCACCACCACAAAACAAAACACATGCAACACATACTTCAATAAATCAGTGTGTCAATCAATCACAGCCCTTAAGGCCAAACACTATGCCTGATACACTAGTAATAGGTGACTCTATAGTCAGACACACTGATGTCCCGCTTACCAGGCTGAACAAGGAGAGGGTGACTGTGAGCTGCCTATCGGGAGCTAGGATCCACCACATAACACACGCACTCAGGTCACTCCAAAGCAAGTACAAATATGACTCCGTCATTGTCCCTGCTGGCAAGAATGACCTGAGACGTACCTCCCTGGACTACATGAAAAGAGACATAGAGAAGCTCTCTGATTATGTAGCCCAGGCTGGTATGACCCTGACCCTGAGCAGCATCTTGCCCTCACTAAGAATGATGCCACAACACAAAGACAAGATGATCAGCTTTAATAATTGGCTCAAGTACTGGTGTCATTCTAAGGGGATCCAATGTCTGTCTGCCTGGGATGACATGTTGGACAAGCCACTCTGCTTTGCAAGGGATGGCTTGCACCTGTCACCACTGGGCTTCCGGATATTGGCTAAGGCTCTTGCCACCCCCATAGTGCCTTTTTTAGGCAAGGCTCAAAAGACAAATCCACCTCCTTAGAAAACAAAAATGGAAAAAAACTAAGGGTAATGCTGCTCAACGTCAGAAGTCTAAATCTCAAGATGCAGGCACTCTATGCACTCCTCAGTATGGAGAACATTGACGTCTATGCAGTAACTGAAACCTAGTTCAAGGCTCCTGAGAGCACCCCAGCACTACCAGGCTATACCTTGTATCATGCTTTTCGGCCCCAAAACCTGGGCCGAACCACAAAGGGAGGGGGAGTGTCCATATTCATCAAGGACACCCACACCTCCAGGTTAGTAGCAACACATGAAGCATCAGAGACCATACAGGTGCAACTAACCATAGGCAAAACTGCTATACAACTGGTAGCATGTTACAGACCACCCTTCCAATCTCAGGAACCCCACTCAGCCTTCCTGAAGACATTGGAGGATATGAATGTATCACAAAATACCATCATACTGGGAGACTTCAACTACCCAAACATAGATTGGGTACATTATTCTAGCCCTAACACCCTAGCCCAAAGGTTCCTGGAATTCATAAATTGAAATGCACTGGAACAACTAGTCACCTCTCCCACTAGGGGAGATAATATACTAGACCTGATCATCACAAACATGGGGACAAAATGCTCCACACCGGAGGTATACCCCTCACTAGTGAGATCTCACCACAAACTAATCACCCTGGATATACATATACCACCTCCACCCCCAGCACAAAAGACCACAGTGAAAAACTTCTCAAAAGCAGACTTCACTCTTCTTAAGACTGAGATGGTATCCTTTAAGCCCATTGGGCCAGTGGATACCACATCCCACAATGCCGAATCCTTCACAAATGCTTTCTATGGACATCTCCAAGAATGCATGGATCATGCAATCCCAAATAAATCCAAGTCCCTCTCCACCAAAGGCAAACATCCTGTCTGGTGGACCACAGCCATTAACAAATTGTATAACAAAAGAATGAAGCTACTGCATGACAGAGCAAAATCCCATAAAGGGAAGACATCTCTGATCAACACTAGCAGAAAACTACGTTCTCTCATAAAAACATCCAAGGCCAACTTTGAGAGAAAAATTGCTAAGGACACTAAAGATAACCACAAAGCCTTCTTCAGCTATGTTAGAAACCTGGGCGGAAACCCTCAGATATTTTCAGAGTTAGTTCACAACAACAAAAAATACACTGAACCCACAGATATTGCCAACATTCTGGCTGACAGGTTCAGTGCAAATTTCTCCCCTCCCTCACCCCCAAAAGAAGAAATACTTATCCCAGCTGAATGTAATCTCCCTGTCATCTCAGATGTCCAAGTGAGAACCGCCCTCAACAAAGCTAAAAACACAGCATCAATGGGACCTGACGGTATCCCGGGTTGCGTGCTACGTGAACTCCAAGAGGAGCTAAACCCACACATAAAAATGCTATTTAACCTTAGCCTTACTACAGGATATGTACCTGAACACTGGCGTACAGCAACAGTGGTCCAACTCCACAAAGGGGGTACCTCTACAGACCCTGTGAACTACCGCCCCATAAGCTTAACCAGCCTGGTCTGCAAAGCTATGGAAAGAATCATTATGGAACTCATAAACAGAGACATAGGGCACCTACAGACACTTGACCCCACCCAGTTTGGCCTTGTAAAGGGCAGATCCTGCCTTTTGAACCTGGTTGACTTTTTCGAAACAGTCACTAGAGCCATTGATGAGGGCAAAGCAGTCCATACAGCCTACCTGGACTTGGCTACGGCCTTCAACACAATACCCCACTCAGGCATCATAGATAAGATCAACAGCTTAAACGTAAACCCTTATGTCACTAGATGGGTTGCAAACTGGCTAAATGACAGAACCCATAAAGTTAAAATCGCTGGAGCAATGTCAGACTCAAAGCTAGTCACAAGTGGTGTCCCACAGGGATCTGTCCTGAAACCCCTCTTGTTCGGCATTTATTTCTCAGATGTTAAAGCAAACATGGGAGGGTTGTGGCTGACAAAGTTCGCAGATGACTGCAAACTAGGTGCCATAGTCGATACACCAGCGGACACATACATCCTACAAAAAGGCCTCACAGAAACGGACAACTGGTGCCGGAGTCATGGTCTTAAACTAAATGCCAAAAAATGTATAGTCATCCCCTTTGGGAAAAACAAAGTACCCACAAATTATCACATAGACAGCAACCCACTGAGTATGGAAAAAGTAATCAGAGACCTAGGGACCCAAGTCGACAGCGACCTCTCATTTGACACCCACGTTGCCAAAGTGGTTAGAAAAACATTCTACCTTGCACACCTTATCATGAAGGGATTCACATCCAGATCCAAGGATGTCATTGTACCCCTATACTCCTCCCTCATCACACCCATGATTGAGTACAATGCCCCATTTGGTATGTACCTCACCCGGCATTTTCAACAGCTGGAGAGACCACAAAAGTACCTCACCAAGAGGACCAAGGGTCTCCAACATATGTCTTATTCTGCCAGACTAAAGAAACTCCAGCTCTATTCAGTAGCATACTGCCTGCTCAGAGGTGATCTCTGCCTGACGTACAAGGCCATGTCCAATCAGGAACTGATGGACATGCTCCACCTCAAAAAATCCAAATCCATCAGGACCACGAGAGCTAAAGACTTAAACCTCGGCACAAGTATGAATAGGACATGCTGGAGGGATAGATTCATAACCCAGAGGCTTCCCATGCTCTGGAACAAGATCCCAGCTCATGTTAGGCAGAGCCCCTCACTGACTCTCTTCAAGAGAAATCTTGATGAGTGGATGGGAGATTGTAAGTTTACCCCAGGGGTCACATCTGTGTCACTACTAGACAGGGGCACAGTAAACTAATTCTATTATATAAGGGGACCTTCATTGTGTCACTACTAGACAGAGGCACAGTATTCTAAATCTATTCTGTGCATTTTTGTACCATTTCATGGGGTGGCGAAAGCCACATCACTATGGCTAGGCATACAAATGCCCCAGGGCAGATAGCCTAGTACTAGACTATGAAACTATGAAACTATGATTCCAAGTAGATTAGTGTGGTGGACTAGTTCAATTAATGTGTCATCAGACAATCGGAGGGTTTAATTAATGTGTCATCAGACAATCGGAGGGTTTGATTAATGTGTCATCAAACAACTGGAAGGTTTAATTAATGTGTCTTCAAACAATTAGATTGTAAGTGGTTTGAGCAGTGGTGATACAGGTTTAGGTACAAAGAGCATAAGTTTTGTTTTGTTGGGGATTTAGAAGTAGGCTAAATTCCAGAAGCCAGGTTTCGGAAGATGTGAATAAATGTTGAGTGACCTAAAGTACTGAGATTTAGGGAGCTGAACAGATGCTGGTGGAGTCATCTGCATACCAGATCAAAGTTAATTTGGTTAAAGGAGTGGGCAGATTATTGATGAATATACTAAAGAGAAGTGGGCCATGGACAGCTCCATAGGGGGCTAACTGGGATGGGCAGCAATATGGATGAGGCTTGTATCTATTTTACATTCTGAGTTCTACGTCAGGGGTAATATTTGAACCACATAAAAGATTTTGTCTGATACGCCCATGAAGGAGAAGGGGATGTGAGACAGTATCCTAGGATTCAGAGTGGTCAGAGAATACTAAGAGATGAAGAGCTATCTGCTGAGAAATGAGAGGAGAGTCAGGTCAGTACTGAAAAGGAGCCACAAACCATGTCAGCATAGTGAGACAAGATGGGAGCCAGTAACCATGTCAGCATAGTGAGACAAGATGGTGGCTGAGGAGGAAAGCTTGCAGTTCTGAGAGGATACACTTCTCTAGGACTTTTCAGATGGGTGACAAAACAACTGAAGTTAGAAATATCAATGGGTAGGTCACCTTTCTGCAGTGGGAGGATGAAGGAATTTTTCCAAATGGAGGGGAAGTATGCTTCTGTGATTGATCTGTTAATTAAGTTAAAAACAGGGTAAGCAAAGCTTTCAGTTGCCAGTTTTAGACATTCTGTGGAGAGATTGTCTGTGGCTGTGATGACTTTTTTATGTACTATTTGATGACTTTTGTGGGGACTAAACACAAGACCACAACCCCCACCCACATCCCTCCCACCACCTCAACCAATCCCAAAACAACAACACAATTGCAAATATTAACAAGCTCCCACCCCACCCTCCACCCAACAAGTTCTCCTACCATACTCTATACCCCCACACTGTCACCACCAACCAAACAACTGCCCACAAGCCCTCAAGTAACTATGTTTACCTTTCATCTATTACTACTAGCTACCCTTGTTACACTTTACACCATTACCTCCTACCATAATGCTCACATGTTTCACCCCAACCCAACCTTAACTTCCACCTACCAACCATATAGTAACACTCCCTTCTCCTGCATCCAGCCCCACTTACTGAACTACTCTACTACTGAGCTATACAAAGACAAATATATTAATTCCACCATACCTTCCATCAAACCCAACAGATTAACTAAACCTCTACTCAAAATTCAATCTCTATGTCTATTCCTGCAAACACAGCTCCAAATGTGTGGTGATTTGCACCCCAACCCAGGCCCCACAACTGATACTACCAACCTCACTAGTCGAAATATCCAGTTTGCAATTAACTGTAAAAAACTCTGCTACCTTATACTTAGTATGAACACGATAAATATCTTGAACAAAACTGATGAACTACACGCCACACTCTCCTCTTATAACTAAGACATTACACTCATTACAGAGACCTGGCTCAAACCCCACATTAAGGACAATGAGATACTGCCCCCAGGTTATAATATAATCAGAGCTGATAGAACTATCAAAAAAGGTGGAGGCGTCGCCATACTATACAAGACTGTCCTCAAGGTAGAACTTATACATAAAGAAATCCAAACATTTAACAATGCAGTAACTCTATTCACCAAAATTCAAATCAATCAACAGAAGCCCAGGTGACAACATACCTATTCACGAGTCTATACTAAACTGGACATCCGCAAACCTCCCACAGGAGACACTCCTCCTAGGGGACTTTAACATTGACTGGAAATCCATCAACACAACTACCTCTCTAATCACATCAACCTGTACTCCTATACTCAACTTATCCAAACACCCACCCGCATTGACAAAAATACAAACAAGGAATCCATACTAGACTGGATCCTTACAAACAACTCATCTACTGCCCAATACTATAGTACACTACCAAATGGCCTTAGTGATCATTTA